>NC_088328.1:10187500-10472500 GCF_036884655.1 Musa acuminata AAA Group | reverse complement strand
ATATTATGTAAAAGCCCATTGATGATAATGACGAGAATGTGATAAGTAGATGAGATTTCCCTAACTGTTGAGGAAATCTCTCTACTCTGTTGAGGGAAATCCTCTAACCCGTTGAGGAAACTTCTCCTTCTAACCTGTATATAAAGACGAGGATATGTCAATAACATTCAACTTCTTCTTCTACAACTCATTTATCTCTTTATTTTAACATGGTATCAGAGCAGCTCCTCTTAGCGACAGCAGCATCGCCATGTGTTAGCCAAGCGGCCACAGTAGCACGTTGCCTCAAGCGGAGTCATTGAAGAGGCACCAAGACACGGATTCAGAGCCAGTGCTAACCGGTCTTGCTTTTCTTCGCCGGCCTTGCTCCCTCTCCTATTTGCTGCCTACAGCAGACACTCTCCGTCGCCGTCACGCAAGGAGGAAAACATTCTCTCCTCAATAGCAGTGAACGGCGAACAGCGGAGTCTTCCTCGCTTCCCGGCCAATAGCAGTCGCAACTGCTGCACCTTCCTCTTCCTTCTTCTTCGCCGGAAGGACAACGTGGTCCTTCAGCCCCACGTTGGGCAGCACCAGAGAAGACATCAGCCGCCTCCTGCACTTCTCCGGCCAGTAGCAGTCGCAACTGCTGCATCTTCCTCTATCGCAGCAGCCGCCTCCTGCACTTCTCCGGCCAGTAGCTGTCGCAACTGCTGCATCTTCCTCTACCGCAGCAGCTTTCGCTGCCGTTTCCCTCTACACAACGGCGCCTCCTCAACGGTGGTGTCTTCCTCCTCAATAGCGACGAACGGCGAACGACGGTGTCTTTCTCGCGTCTTCCTCCTTCGCTGTCGTAGCCACTTCCCGGCCAGCAGCAGCCGCAACCGCTGCATCTTCCTTCCTCTATCGCCGCAGCTTTCATTGCCGCTTTTCTCTATACACCTAATTGCTACAGATTTCTCTCATTGCAGTTTCCTTGAGTACTGCTGCAGATTTTTGCGGTCATTTTTCGGCGAACCGCAGTCTTGAGTACCGCTGTAGTTTTCGCAGCCATCTTCCGGCGAACTGCAGCCTCTACAATCTGCTGCAGCAAGCAGCAATCCACAGCAGCGAACTGCAGTCTTGAGTACCGCTGCAGTTTTTGCAGCCATCTCCTGGCGAACTGCAGTCCCTACAATCTGCAGCAGCAAGCAGCAATCCACAGCAGCTGCCGGCAGCTTTTGGCACTGTTGTAGATTGCTCAATCTACTACAGCAAGCAAAAGCAAGCAATCTATAGCAGCAGCCCCCTCCCTCATTCTCCACCTTGTGTGACCTGAGTATCACACAAGGTTCGCTGCCTTCTACAAAAAAAAAAAAAAAAAAAAAAAAAAAAAGAAGAAGGAAAATGTCTTCGTTCACTTCTTCTGATGTTTCAGTTCCTGTAGGGACTCCCACTTCTTGTTCTTCTACAGGGCTTATCTCCATCAATGCTGCCACGCTGATCCCCTTTAAGTTATCAAAGGGTGGCAACTATGCGTCCTGGCGAGCTCAATTCTCTAATCTTTTATTTGGATATGATTTGTTAGGTTACGTTGATGGTTCTTTCAGTTGTCCTCCGGCCATGCTCAACATCCCCGGTGATCCTAATCCAGTACCCAATCCAGCTCACAAACTGTGGCTACGTCAAGATCGTCTCATTCTCCAAGCCATTTAAGCTTCAGTTGCTGGATCCGTTGCTCCCTTGATATCTTCTTGTGTGACAGCTGCCGATGCATGGTCTAAACTACAAACCACCCTGGCAAATCATTCGCGTACTCGCAAGCTCAGTCTTCTATCCAAGCTTATGGAGACAAAACAAGAGGGAAGTACTATCTCTGATTATTTACAACTTATCAAGGTTATCATCGATGACTTGGCCTTGATAGGTCATTCCCTATGTGACGAAGAGGTTGTCATTCATACCCTCAATGGTCTCGACACCGACTACAAAGAATTGGCTGCTGCAATTCGGGCACGCGACTCGCCAATCTCTTTTGAAGATCTCTATGATAAGTTGACTGACTACGAGATGTCTTTGAAGCGTGCGGACAAACTGCCTGGATCAACTGTCACAGCTCAAGTCAGTCACAAGTCTAAACGGAAGAACACTCGGTACTCACCGAACATCACCCAAGGTTTGGCTACTACGCCTCTTGATTCTGTGAGTTCCATGCAACACCCCTCCTATCCTCCTAGTCATCCCTTCTCGCAAAGTGGCGACTCCAGCCATCATCCGTCTTGGCATCCTGCCCTACCGAGCCATCAGAGACGGGTCGTTTGCCAACTGTGTGACAAAGTCGGCCATTCCGCTAAAGTTTGCCGGTCTCGTCCCCGCCTCCCTACTCCGTCACACTGGTCACAGGCAAATCTCCTAACTACTCCGACACCTAGCCAGTCCAACTGGATTGTCGACTCTGGTGCCTCTCATCACATCACCGCTGATCTTCAGAATTTGTCTCTTCACAATCCCTATGGCGGCAATGAAGATATCATCATCGGTGATGGTAAAGGACTTTCTATAACTCATACTGGTTCCACAACGCTTAATTCTGACTCTAATACATTTACTCTCGATGATGTTTTATGCGCCCCTCATATTAAACGCAACCTCATTTCTGTTTCTCAATTTTGCAAACATAACAATACTTCCATTGAATTCTTTCCTGATTCATTTCTTGTTAAGGATTTGAGCACGGGGGCATCATTGGTCCAAGGCCCGAATACAGACAACATTTATGAATGGCCGTCAGCCTCTCGAATGACCCAGCTCACTGTTCATTCTTCTGTTGCGGCTCCAGTTGATGTGTGGCATCGTCGGCTTGGCCATCCCTCACCCTTTATTCAGCAGAGATTATTATCTCGTCACTCTCTTCCTCTTTTTAAGTCCCCTAATTCTATGATGCATTGTGATGCTTGTCTTAGTAATAAGAGTCATCGGCAGCCTTTTGGTTCATCTTCAATTTCCTCCTCTAAACCTTTTGAAATTATATATACTGATGTTTGGGGTCCTGCTCCAATCTTATCTTTTGATAAGTTTCGATTTTATGTTATTTTTATAGATCACTTCTCCAAGTACACATGGATATATTCTCTTTCTCATAAATCTGACGTTTCTCGCGTTTTTTCCACTTTCCAGAAGTTGGTCGAAAACTATTTTCAGTCTACCATTAAAACTGTCTACTCTGATGGTGGCGGTGAATATCAAGCCCTGGCGTCTCATCACTCAGCTTGTGGCATTCAACACCTCAAGTCTCCTCCACATACTCCTCAACTAGTTGGTTCTGCCGAACGCAAACATCGGCATATAGTAGAAACTGGACTCACACTTTTACATCAGGCTTCCATGCCTTCAACTTTCTGGACAGCAGCCTTTCAAACTGCTGTCTACCTAATTAATCGGATGCCTACACCAGTTCTACAACACCAGTCCCCCTTTGACACACTGTTCCACAAACCCCCTAACCTTCGTAAACTCCGCGTGTTCGGTTGTTTATGTTATCCTTGGTTACGTCCCTATGCCTCTCATAAGTTAACATCCCGATCTTCTCCTTGCGTCTTTATTGGTTACTCACTTGACCATAATGCTTTCCGCTGCTATAATCTCCACACTCACAAAATCTTTGTATCACGTCACGTTATCTTTGTTGAGTCTAACTTTCCTTTCCAAACCCTTCCATATCCTGCCATACGGACCACTTCACTATCTCACTGGAGTATACCTTCGGATCAATCGGACTAGCCTCCCATGTCTTCGTCTACTTCCTCCCCTCCTGATCCGCACTATATCACTCCAGTTCAACACTTGCCCGTTTCCTCTGTTCCTACTCCACTCCACTCTTCTCCAATTGATGGGGCAATATGTTCCGAAACACAACCATCCTCTTTACCTCCTTCTCGCCCAAGTGCCCCTGACGTGTCTCCACTTGACCCGGCTTGTGCCACTGATCCTCACCCAACATTACCTCATAATCCTGTCATCTCCAATCATCCTATGACCACTCGCTCTAAGCATGGTATTTTTAAACCTCGTCAAGTACTTAACCTACAAGCTGTCATGAATTCCTCATCCCCCAACATTGAACCCACCACCTTCACTCAAGCCCAAAAATCTCCGCATTGGCGTATTGCCATGAGCGAGGAATATAATGCCCTCCTCCATAATTCAACATGGGATCTAATTCCTTTTCATCCTTCACAAAACATCATCGGGTGTAAGTGGGTCTTTAGAATTAAGCAGAACCCAGATGGCTCAGTTGCTCGATATAAGGCACGCCTGGTCGCCAAAGGGTTCCATCAACGACCTGGAGTTGATTTCACTGAGACGTTTAGTCCTGTTGTTAAACCCACTACAATCCGGCTTATCTTGAGTCTGGCTACCACTAAAGGCTGGCAATTACGACAATTGGATGTTAATAATGCCTTTCTACAGGGATCTCTATCCGAAGATGTTTTTATGCAACAACCCCCCAGTTTTACTCATCCTCAGTATCCACAGCATGTTTGCAAACTTCGGAAAGCCATTTATGGACTTCGTCAGGCTCCGAGAGCTTGGTACACTCAACTTAGCTCATTTTTGACTTCTGTCGGCTTTCTTAACTCCAAATCTGACACTTCGTTGTTTCTGCGACATCATCATGGAAACACAATGTATATTATGGTATATGTGGATGATATTATTGTCACAGGCAACAATCCTGCCAGCATCTAAGCGTTCGTCAAACAGCTGGCAGCTCGATTCTCGCCAAAGGATCTCGGACCCTTGAGCTACTTTTTGGGCGTCGAAGCTACCTTCACATCTTCCGGTCTCCTTTTATCACAACGCAAGTACATTCAAGATTTGTTATTAAAGACAAACATGCAGGATGCAAATGCAGTTACAACCCCCATCTCTACTAGCGGTTCTCTCAAATTATCAGATGGAAGTCCTGCTACGGAACCCACTCAATACCGCCAAGTTGTTGGCTCTTTACAATACTTAGCTCTCACGCGTCCAGACATCTCATTTGCTGTGAACAAATTATCACAGTTTATGCAGCAACCATCTACTCTACACTGGTCTGCGGTCAAGAGACTTCTACGATATCTTAAAGGGACTCTAAATCATGGACTCTTTTTTCGTAAACACTCTCCACTTCGTCTTCATGCATTTGCCGATGCTGATTGGGCGGGCAACCTTGATGATAGAACATCCACATCGGGGTATATTATCTTCCTTGGTGCTCATCCAATCAGTTGGAGTTCTAAGAAGCAAAAGACAGTCGCCCGGTCTACAACTGAAGCTGAATACCGTGCCATTGCCGCTACCACTGCAGAACTCAATTGGATCACGAATCTTCTCCAGGAACTCAACATCGATTCCACTCCTACAATATATTGTGATAATATTGGAGCTACCTATCTGTGCGCTAATCCGGTATTCCACTCCCGCATGAAACATATTGCTATTGACTTCCACTTTGTACGTGATCAAGTTGTCCGCCGTCAACTCCGTGTTTCTCATGTTCATACGGCTGATCAATTGGCCGACTCACTTACGAAGCCTATAGCTCGTAAGCTGTTTGCATTACATCAGTCCAAGATTGGCCTCCTTGATAGGAGCACCATCTTGCGGGGGCATGATAAGTAGATGAGATTTCCCTAACTGTTGAGGAAATCTCTCTACTCTGTTGAGGGAAATCCTCTAACCCGTTGAGGAAACTTCTCCTTCTAACCTGTATATAAAGACGGAGGATATGTCAATAACATTCAACTTCTTCTTCTACAACTCATTTATCTCTTTATTTTAACAGAATGATCTTCGCTAACGCGACCTAATCATATTATACAGAAAAAAGGAATCCAAAAGACTCGGATGACAGAAAAAGAATCACCAAAAACTCCCTCGAGGAAATTCTTTTATTGTTTTTAATTAATTATAAAAATAAAAAAAAGGACTAAGGCATCAACTGCTAGTCCTTAGAAGACACAAGGGCCAATGCTCCTGCCACATCTACTAACTCCATTAATGTGTGTCATGAAAACATTGTCGTGCAATTATAGAGGTGTGATGACATAAGATTATTAATGAAGACACGAAATAAACATACTAACCCTTTTAGAAATTCATTTGTACGAAAACGCATTGGTCGATCAAGTTCTTAAGAGTTCGGGTAAAAGTTGGTTAGACAATTTTATTCCTGCTTATAGTAGATAATGAGGCATCATAACAGCTTTGAACTTTGACTTCATAGAAGCATCAATAAGTTATAAGTAAACTCAAGTCATGCATTTAATAATCATAGGTGATGGTATGCTCTCTTTGTTATTCTCTTCAATTTATGCTTCTACATTTATTCTAAATCAATGATTTTTTTATAATCATCTTTCTCACATGTATTTTAACAATATTAGATGGTTTTTGTACAATGACTGAAATTGTATCATCACCTCAAGAGGATAAGATAAAATGGGTTGCTCCCATTTCAGTTAAATCATTCTTCTCATGATTTTCTCTTTTAATTAGGTTTATTAGATCTCCTTTTACTTGGTATAACAACTAATTTGAATAATCTCATAATTTTGTCTATTTGAATAAAACTTTTATGAATATTTATTGGATTTCAGCTTTTAAAGATGTTTCTATACAACGCTTACCTAGAATTGCGTATGATCATACACCTTTATTAATCAACATTAGCTATCTCTTGCTAGAAAATACAACAATTATTTCCTCAAATTTAAACAACACTAGCTTAATTAAATTGAGACCCTTGAAATGATTTCTAAAACTTAGTCCCTCCCTCGAATCACCCCTAACCTCAAAGCGATTTTCAACACAAGCTCTTCTCCCTTAGATCCAAAATCCAAAGTCAAAGAAGAAAAATAAGGAGGAAACCTAGATGCTAACATAAAACAAACTTTTCAAGAAATTTTCTCAGCTTGAACTCAAAGACACCACAGGTATCCTAACTCATGACGAAAGCTTGTTCCTTTGCTTTCTTAACAATAAACTTTTGACCCACCATCAATATCAAATTAAATGATGGACCAAAGCCAAAACTCTTTAGTTGGGGGGAAAAGGTGATAAAAACACTCAATAAATCATACCTTGGACAATGGAAAATCCTCACTAAAAATACTAAACTAGCTTTAGCTTTTACATCTTGGTATGGCTTTATTTGGAATGAGGTCACTAGTTTTACTCCTCCCTTCTCTCATCTCCCAACCTTCTTTAATGGCATCCCTATTACTAACTTCTCATGTCTATGTACTCTATTTACCAGTTTTGAAATTTATACCGCCTTTCTTTAAATAGGGCTTGGCAAGAAACCCGAACCTGATTGTTTCATAGTCGAGTTCTACAATTATTAGTAATATAATTTGAAAGACTATAATTGAAGCATTCTCTTCCTTTCATACTAATAGCCTTCTCTCTTTTGTCTGGATAAGATTCAACTTATTTTTATACCAAGTGTTCGGTCCAACCGATACTGGACCGTGGGTTTGGACTAGTGATTTTGAGAGTAACTATGCATGTAACTATCAAAAAATAAAAAAAAGAAAAAGAAAAAGAATGAGATGCATGCAAGGGCATCATAGGAACTATGCATGTAATGAATTGTCATGAACGGTCGTCGTGCATTCGCAACAACTTCATTCAACAAAATCGTTTGTCACTCTCATCTATATGTATAGCTATTTGGCAGCCTGTTTTGTCTTTGTTTTGAGTCATTTTGCTTGTAAAAATATAAGTTCGAATAAGTTACAGCGCTACAAAGCGACCACTCACCGAACCGAGCAAAACAGCCCAAAACAGCTTCGTTTTCGTGTACCACGGGCTGTTTTCTATAGCCTGCCTTTGCTCATCAAAATGTCCGCCATCTCAGCCCTTTTGAATCCCCCAAGTGGCACAGGGCTGGATGGGGCTTCGGTATAGTGTCGGGCATTGAACAACCTTTCGCAAGTTCGCACGTTACCTTGACGGGAACTTGTTATCGCACCCGGCACCTAGTGAGCAGCTGTTTGTGGACTTGCAACTATTCGTTCAACCCTCTAAAGTCTTTGTTTTCCCCCTCTCCCTTTTTTCTCTTGTGCACGCAAGGTGCTCATTGAATTACTTGTAAAGCTTCCCCTTTTCGTGAGACGTCGGGACTTGTCCATTGCTCGTTCTTTCGAACTAATCAATTTTCTCTTTTACAGGTCCTTCGGGACCTGTGAGAGGTTACAAGTGGGTTGATCTTTACGGAGCAATATCGCAAGGGCGAAGCGCGACTTAGGCAACACAAGCTAAGTTCACATCTTTGCCGCAATGGTGCCTCACGACTTAGGCAACGCAAGCTAAGTTCGCGTCTTGGCCGCAAGGGTGCCTCATGCCTTAGGCAATTCCAGTTAAGGCCATGACATTGTGGTATCAGAGCGGGCAAGCACTTCAAGTGAGCAGCGAAGGAACTTCGCAACTTCGCCATGGCAAAGCATCGTGGTGAATCAAGCAAGATGGGGCAAGCCGGACCCTTGCCCCAAGCAACCGCAAGTGGGCTGCATGTGCACACTCGCTCTCAGGCTGTTGGAGCCACTCAAAATGAGCGCGACAGCAAACATGATGAGCGAGAAGTTGGCTACTCTCCGCGAGCGGAGGAGGCGCAATCTGGAGTGCCAACTGGGGAAAAGAGTCATAAAGAGAGACTCACAATGGCGGAAACCCCCGCTTGAATGTTCTTGAAGCGAGCATGGAGGAACTCTACCATGGCCAACAAAGGCTTATCGAGGTAGAGAGCTTGCAAGAGGAAGTGGAGTCTAGGATCAACAAGGTCGAGGCCCTAGTCGACCGACTGTCTGATGACACCAAAGACTCTGTGCAACACTTACAGGATGTTGTGGCGGAACTCACTTCAAAGGTGGCCATGCTCATAAGAGCACTAAATGCGGGAGGAAGCAACACCCACGTTGCACCACCACAAAATTTGAGGGCACCCGAGCCTCATGGATATGGAGGGGCCAAAGATGCCAAAGAGCTCGAGAACTTTCTGTTCAACATGGAACAATACTTTCGAGCTACGATGCCCGATTCTAAAGATACCAAAGTTTCTATAGCAACAATGTATCTAAACGGAGATGTGAAACTTTGGTGGCGAACCCGTTGGGAGGAGATCCAACAAGGTTAGTGTCGGGTTGACACATGGGAGGACTTAAAGCAAGAGTTGAGAATTCAGTTCCTACCGAAGAACACAGAGTTCATCGCAAGAAGGAAGTTGAGACAACTCCGCCAGAGTACCACCATTCGAGACTATGTGAAACAATTTTTTGCATTAATGCTGGACATACAAGACATGTCCGAAAAGGACAAGTTATTCAGCTTCCTCGATGGTTTGAAGGCATGGGCTCAACAGGAACTAATCGAAGGAATGTCACCGATGTGGTCGAGGCAATTGCTGCTATAGAAAGGCTCACCGACTTTGTTTCCTCCGAAGACCCAGGGAGAAGGAAACAATCTTCAGGTAATCACCCTCCAAAATATTCTTAGGAAAGGAGCTCGAGAGCGAACAAAAGAAGAACAGTTCCCACAAAGGGCCAAGCCCGAAAGGCAAGGCCTCGAAACCTGACGGATGCTTCTTGTGCGGAGGGTCACGCATGGTGAGGGTATTCCCACAAAATAGGCACTCAATGCTTTAATAGCTTCCATCCACCCTCCCAAATCAAACAAGGGCAAGACTGTCGCTTTTAGTTTGAGTAGTTCTAAAGCCAACAGCGACGATGAGAAGTCGCAAGGACCCCGGATGGGAGCCATGCGTTTGTTGAATGCCATGCGGGGTCAAGTGGGGGAGAATCCAAAGACAAGGCAACAAAAAGTAGGAAGTGGCGAGCTAATGTATGTAGACATTAAGCTCAATAGCCAAACAACTCGTGCAATAGTGGACACGGGTGCTACCCACAACTTCATAGCCGATTGAGAAGCAAAGCGACTTGGGTTGATCTTGGAGAAGAGCCCAAGTCGAATAAAGGCGGTGAACTCAGAGGCCAAGTGAATCTCCGGGTTGGTAAAGGGAGTTCCCATCAAGGTCGGAACATGGAGCGGGAACACCAACATGATGGTAGTGCCATTGGATGACTTCCAAGTGATTCTTGGAATAGAGTTCATGCACGCGACGAAGTTGGTGCCTATGCCGTTCCTAAACTCCTTGTGTATGATGGGAGGTGACGACCCCTGTGTGGTTCCCATCTCTCGGAGAGGAACCAAGGAACCCCAATATATATCGGCATTGCAACTGAAGAAAGAGGTGTGAAAAGGTGAATTAACCTTCGTGGCTGCTATAAAGCTAGAGCCACTCGACGAAAAGGCCATTCAAGAACCTGCTGTGGTGGCGAACGTCATGAAAGAATCCATTGATATTATGCCACCCGAGTTACTAAAGACTCTTCCACCACGCAGAGGCGTGGATCACAACATCGAGCTAGAGTCAGGAGTGAAGCCTCTAGCGAGACCACCCTACCACATGCCCCCACCAGAGTTGGCTAAACTCAGAAAGTAGTTAGGTGAACTGCTAAGCACTGGTCTCATCCGCAGCTCTAAAGCACCTTTCGGAGCTCCAATTCTCTTCTAGAAGAAACAAGATGAGAGCCTCCAACTATGCGTCGATTACTGAGCCCTTAACAAAGTGACAGTGAAGAACAAGTATCCCATCCCGCTCATCGCGGACTTGTTCAACCAGTTGGGCAAAGCCAAGTATTTCTCAAAACTCGACCTTCGGTCGGAGTATTGGCAAGTGTGCATTGCTGAAGGTGACGAAGCGAAGACTACCTGTGTGACCAGGTATGGAGCGTTTGAGTTCTTGGTGATACCTTTCAGCTTAACTAATGCTCCGGCCATGTTCTGCACTCTCATGAACCAACTATTCAAGGAGTATTTGAACAAGTTTGTAGTCATCTACTTAGACAATATCGTCGTATACAGCCAAACGCTCGAGGAGCATGTTCGGCACCTTTGGACAATTTTCAAGGTTCTCAGGGAGAACACTTTGTTCGTAAAAAGGGAGAAATGCTACTTTGCCCAAACAGAGATCTTATTCTTGGGGCATCGAATCGGTGATGGTTCCATTCGCATGGACAAATCAAAAGTACAAGCGGTTGCGGAATGGTGAACTCCGAAGAAGGTGCCAGAGTTGAGATCTTTCCTTGGTTTCGTCAACTACTATCGATGCTTCATAGCGGGGTACTCGAAGCGTGCAACTCCATTGACGGAGTTACTGAAGGAGCAGCCTTGGAAGTGGTTGGACAAATGTGAAATAGCATTCCAAGATCTAAAGGCTACTGCTATGGAAGAACCAGTGCTCAAATTGCCAGACTATGGGGAGCCTTTTGAAGTCCATACAGATGCTTCGGACTTCGCTATTAGGGGAGTACTCATGCAGGAAGGTCATCCGGTGGCCTACGTGAGCCGCAAGCTTAACGAGACCGAGCGACGGTATCTAGTGCTAGAGAAGGAGATGACAGCGGTGATCCACTGTCTATGAGTTTGGCGACACTACCTTCTCGGATCGTGATTTGTGCTGAGGACAAACAACATCGCTTTGAGCTATTTCCAAACACAGAAGAAACTTTCCCCAAAACAAGCACGGTGGCAGGATTTCTTGGCTGAATTTGATATGGCAATGGAGTATAAGCCTGGGAAGGCAAATGTCGTGGCCGATGCATTGAGTCGAAAAGTGGAGTGCGTGAATGCCGTACAATTGGAGGGCAGAGGCCAAGCAAGTCAATTACACTCTAACTTCCTTTCCAAGATCAGGGATGGACTGTATGGTGATCCCCAAGCAGTTCTCCTGATGTAGCTCATCAAAGAAGGCAAGGCACGACGATTTTGGATTCAGGAGGGACTCGTGTACACAAAAGGGAATCGAGTTTATGTTCCTCGAGTGGACAATTTGAGGCTTGTACTCTTAAGAGAGTGTAACGATTCCCTTTGGGCTGGACACCTAGATATTCATCGAATGTTGGCTCTCGTGGAGAGGGCCTTCTACTGGCCGAAGATGAGGACTGATGTGGAAGAATATGTTCGAACATGCTTCACTTGCCAATAAGACAAGGCAGAGCAACGGAAGCCGGTGGGACTTTTGGAGCTGTTGCCCGTACCAGAAAGGCTGTGGGAGAGCATTTCCTTAGACTTCATATCGAGCTTGCCACTAGTAGGGGGACTCGGATCGATACTTGTGGTAGACGATCGATTTTCAATGTATGCAACTTTCATTGCTGCTCCCCTACACTGTTCAGCAGAGGAGGCGGCCAAGCTGATGATGAAGGATGTGGTGAAGTATTAGGGAGTCCCGCAAAATATTCATCAGTGATCGGGATGCTTGGTTCCTGGGACGATTCTGGACCGAGTTATTCAAATTGTTGGAATCCAAGTTATACTTCTCCACAAGTCTCCACCCCCAAACGGATGGCCAAACTAAGAGGATAAACTCGCTTCTGGAGCAATACCGGCACTACGTGAGTACCAACCAACGAGATTGGGTGAAGCTATTGGATATTGCCCAATTCTCCTACAACTTGCAGCAGAGCTCTACATCCAACAAGAGCCCCTTTTTAGATCATTACCGGACAACAACTGTCAACTCCTCACACCATGGCAATTGGGTATACTAGTAGTAGTCCGTCAGCCTACCACTTCGCAAAGGAGTGGCACCAAAATGCAGATATTATGCGGGCTTACTTGAAGAAGGCAACAAAAAGGATAAAGAAGTGGGCAGACTTGGGAAGGCGACCGCAAGAGTTCAAGGTTGGCGATTTGGTGTTGGTAAAGCTCCAACCAGCATCACTCCAATTCTTTAGGAACAAAGTCCATAAAGGATTGGTGCGTAAGTATGAAGGGCCCTTCCTAATTATCAGCAGGGTAGGCAACGTCTCTTACAAGTTACAGCTGCCGGCGTGGTTCAAAATTCATAATGTTCTTCGCGCTAGTAACCTAAAAGCCTACCACTCGGATCCACAAGATGCTTCCCGAAGTGTTCCAAATTGGCTATCTCCCATCACAGTCTCCTACGAGAAGCGAGTTGAAACCATTCTGGCGGACCGCAAGATAAAGCTACCAAATGGAGCTGAGCAAACAAAGTATTTGGTGAAGTGGCGAAAGCTTCTCCGAACTGAAGCGAGTTGGGAGCCTAAAGACGCCCTATGATATGAAGAAGCAATCATCAACAACTATAAACAAGCGTCAATGAGGGCGTCGACAGTTTAAGGGGGGGAGAATGTCACGAACGGTCGTCGTGCACCCATAACAACTCCGTTCAACGAACCATTCGTCACTCTCATCTACATATACAGCTACTTGGCAGCCTATTTTGTCTTGGTTTTGAGTCATTTTGCTTGTAAAAATGTAAGTTCAAACAAGTTGCAGCGCTACAAAGCGACCGCTCACCGAACAAAGCAAAACAACCCCAAAACAGCCCAAAACAGCTCCGTTTTCGTGTGCCGCGGGCTGTTTTCTACAGCTCACCTCGGCTCACCAAAATGTCAGTCATCTCAGCCCCTTTGAACCCCCCAGGTGGCACAGGGCTGGATGGGGCTTCGGTATAGTGTCGGGCGTTGAACAACCTTTCGCAAGTTCGCACGTTACCTTGATGGGAACTTGTTGTCGCTCCCGACACCTGGTGAGCAGCTGTTTTTGGACTTATAGCTATTTGTTCAACCCTCTAAAGTCCTTGTTTTCCCCCTCTCCCTCTTTTCTCTTGTGCACGCAAGGTGCTCGCTGAATTGCTTGTAAAGCTTCCCCTTTTCACGAGATGTCGGGACTTGTCCGTCGCTCGTTCTTTCGAACTAATTAACTTTCAATTTTATAGGTCCTTTAGGACCTGCGAGAGGTTACAAGTGGGCTGATCTTTGCGGAGCAATATCGCAAGGGCGAAGCACGACTTAGGCAACGCAAGCTAAGTTCGCGTCTTTGCTGCAAGGGTGCCTCGCGACTTAGGCAACGCAAGCTAAGTTCGCGTCTTAGCCGCAAGGGTGCCTCATGCCTTAGGCAATTCTAGCTAAGGCCGTGACAGAATGGTGGCGACGCGTGAGAGAAAACAACAAAGAGAGAAAAATAGGATTATGAGTTTTTTTGCTTAACGATTAGTGGCCAAACATTATCAGTTTTGGCTTAAATTAAATGTGGAGAATCCTTGTAGCAAGCTCTATAATTCTAATGGTGCTGATATGAAGTTTATCCTCTCTGAGGTACTTTCCTATTATACTCATTTGGTGAGACCTAAACTTTTCTTTTGATGAGATCCATCTATGTGATGATGATATGCTATTCTTGAGCGAAGATATATGGTCTTGATATTATTATGATCCTCTTGCTATTTTAGAGAAGACTGTAAACCTGTTATCATTAGTAGTGATAGTGGAAGTTTGAGGTGGACTACAGTCTCGTGGTTTTTCCCGCATTGGGTTTTTCACATTAAAATTTAGTTTCACTTTGTGATTGATTTATTGATCTACAGTTTACGTTGTTTTGATTCATATGTGTTTTGATATTAAGTTAGTATTTTGATGAGGAACCTATTTTGATACAAAAAGAGGAAAAAGAAGTATTCAGCTTTAACCAGTTTTCCCAACAAGTGGTATGAGAGCTTGGTTATTTGGTGCTAGTATTTTTCTTATATGATTGAAATGGAACAATTAGATGGTATGATTAAATTGAACTCATCAAATTATTCCACTTGGAGGCATATGATGGAAGATTTATTTTTTTACAAAGATTTATATAAGTCCATCAAGGTTAAAAATAAACCTTCTACTATAGACGATTAAGAATGAGAAGTTCACTATAGAAAAGCTATTGACTATATTAGAAGATGGATGTATATTAATTTGCATGAGCATATTCTGATGAAACAAGAGCTGATGTTGTTTGGCAAAGGTTAGAAAATCTCTTTGTGAAAAATACAGTGGGAAATAGAATTTCTCTCTCCTCAGAAGACTTATAAATTTGAAGTATAAAGATGGTGGTAATATTGTTGAGCACATAAGCTTATTTCAGAGTCTTGCAAATAAGCTTGTTGCTGTTAGGATCAAGAGCGGCACTAAGAGGGGGGGAGGGGGGTGAATTAGTGCAACGGAAAACTTTCACTATTTCAAAAAACTTATTTTGATTAAAACTAATTCCAACGAGAAAGATTTCAATTCAATCCATTTTGGAAGGAATTTGAACTTGAAACCTTTCGTGAAAGTGTAAGAGAAGACTAAAGGTGATTTACAATAATGTAAATAGGACAAATGAAAATTGTTGGTTTCGTAAAGTCTTCATACGATTAAAACTGATCTCGGAAGATGTTTACGTGAAAGCGTATATAGACGTAGTTAAAGCACAATAAGGAGGAGAGACAGTTTGCTATAAAAGAAAGTTGCTCAAAGAATATGCAAACCGAGTTTTAGAGTGGTTCGGTCAAAGTGACCTACATCCACTTTCGACTTCCTCCTCCGACGAGGTCACCGACGTCCACTAGATGCCTTCCTTCAATAGGCAAAGGCTAACCATCTTTTATAGCTTTTCTCCTTTTGCCAGATTTAGAAGACAACCCTTACAAGTTTCACTCCTCTTTCTTGGATGGTTACAAGGCTAAGAGATGAAGGAGGAGAACTCTAACTTTTACAACACTTTAAGACTCAAGAGCTTAAGATTATGCCAATAGGTTTCGTGCCCTTTTATGTAGATAAGTGTAGGGTTTTTATAGGCCCCAATGGCTTAAAAAATGGAGCCAAAAAGTGTCTAATCTCGTATTTCCGGGGTCCTGGCGGTACCACCGCCATTACTGGGCGGTACTACCGCTCAGTTTGGGTGGTACTACTGCTCAGTCTGGGTAGTACCACCACCTAACAGAGCTCGAAGACTGAGCTCTGGCGGTACCACCGCCTGACAAGGGTCGTACCACCGTTGGCAACAATAACTACCGGCGGTGCCATCGCCTGACAAGGGCGGTACCACCGCCTGACAGGGGTGGTACCACCGCCCAAAATTCCTGGGAGACCGAGTCTCCCAAGCGGTGCCGTCGGCTAGGAATTCAGGGTCCTGGTTGGGCCTTGAATCCGACACAAACCAGTCCAACTTAGGGCCCAATTGCCCCCTAATTAAGTTAGTGGGATTATCTCCCAATCCTAACTTAATTTATGCTTTAACTACGATAATTAAGACCTAATTACTGCACTTCATGTTCCTGTGCGTCAATTGCTTTTCCAGCGAGCTTTCGACGTACTTTTGGTTAACATCCGGCGAACTCTCGGCAATGCTTCGGTGAACTCCCGGCAAGCTCCAAGACTTTGCGACGATCTTTTTGGTGAGTTCCAACGAGCATCTATGGCAAGCTCTTGGACTTCTCGGTTGGTTCCCGCAGAACTTCCGACGAACGTCCGAACTTCCGTCGAACTCTTGAACTCCCAACGTGATCTCGATCTTGACTCCGGCACAACACCTACTTTATGTCTTACTGCCATCGTAGTTAATCCTGCACACTTTTCTCAACATATATATTAGATCAAACAAATTACAATTGACTTCATCATCAAAATCCGAGATTCAACAATCTCTCCCTTTTTGATAATGACAATCAATTGATGACGGATTTAACCTTAACTCATCCTATCTATATGTCATACTTGAGAAAAGATATTCTTGAATTCATGGCCTTTGAATTCAAGAGACATATTGATAAGTTAAGCTTATTTAAATTTATCAATACATACATCATGATTCCTATCATGATCTAATATTTTCAAAATGATATCAAGACATGTCATCCATTTTCAAGTCTGATATTTCAAATATGAAAGATGACAAAGATAGTAATTCATCATTCTATGGTAAGATATCAATAGTAAAATTACAAGTTAAGCTCTAGATATCTTATCATAATGAAGAAAATTTATCAAGCAAATATTTCAAGTATATATGATGAAATACATTGCATACATTTGTCGTTAATTTACTATATTTTGTTATTATTTCTCCCCCTTTATTATCAATAAAAAGGAGAATAATTTCAACAATGTAAGTATGGTAAAAATTCATGCCACATTTTAATTTGTAAAAATTCATACCAATAATATTTCAAGCATTCATGACATGGTATCATTCAAAAGTTCTCACATTAAAAATTATAAATATTTAAAGAGATGGCTTCCATCAACTTCTCCCTTTTTACTTTTCATCAAAACTTTATATGAAGAAGGAGAGTAAGGAGGAAAATCCATTGAGAACAAACTTTGAATGAAGTTAAAAATGATAAAAGAGTTTCATTAAATCATGCTTCAATTTTCATAAGGATAAAAATATTCATGTAAAATCAAATCCTCATTCTTGCAAGTATTCATCATAAAAAATCATAAAAATTCTTCCTTCATTAAGAAAGAATTTATGTGAAAGAGTCATCATGAAGGATAAAAGAAATTCTGTGAATAAGCCTTCAAATCCATTTCCCAATAAAAATTCATAAGAGAAATCCGAGAGATGCATTTGTTAATGACTTTCATGTATAAATACTTCATGCATTCATAAAATGTTTTGTCATAGCTTTTCATCACTACTTGCATGAGGTAATATTATTAGTGCTTTGTAGTACTTAAAGATTCAGAATCCGATATATGATTAAAACTACTCAATATTCAATAGAAATCATAATCATCAAGGTAAACATGATATTGCATCATTGTATGATAACATGCTCATCATCATAGAGACTTTTAGCATCAAAGCACAAAATTTTCAACATCAAAGTAAACATGTTATTGAAGCATACAACCTTATCATCATATAAAATTGGTATCATAAAATTATCAGCACAGAATTTAAGTGAGTGATCAAAGAATTGAGAAAATTCAAAAACGAAATTTAACAAATTCATGCATTTGGACAAATTAACATTCCTAACTCCGCAAATGCTCATCAAATAATACATCAAGTTATAGATACCAATATATCAAGGACTTTATCCATTCAAAAGACATATCAAGTCTAATTCTTAGAGTGATATATTCATTAAAGTAAGCTTAGAATTTAACCATCAAGGTAGTTAGCATAGAATTTTACCATCAAAGTAAGTAGCATAAAAGCACAGCATTACGATCATCAAAGTGAGTAGAATTTTAAGTTTACAAAAGTAAGGTGAACAACACAGTATTACAATATAACAAGGAGGAATTGTGTCCACTTTTCTTGGTTGAATCTCGAATTTTGATGATGAAACCAATCAATATGTGTTTATATTTTAATCTGTATTTTTGAGTGACGTAGGATGCTTCGATTAGGATGAGATAATTATAGCAGGAAAATCATGTTGTGCCAGAGGAACATGTCAGAAGATTGGATGTTGGGCCGGTGGATCGGTCGACGTATCGACAAAAGGCTTCGGGCCGTGGATTCGGGAATCAGGCCAAGAAGAGCGGGTATTGCGCCAAGGATATCAAAGTTGCGGAGTCAACTGGCCGATTGGACATAGGCCGCAAGAGAGGACGATACACCAAATAATCGGATAAAGCGTCGAGAGACCAATGACATGCCGGACAAATTGATTAATTGCTTAGGATTAATTGTCTCGATCGAAGTTTTGTTTTACATGTGCTGGATTAACTATGATAGCTTGAAGACATAAAGCAAGTCTACCGGAGTCAAGTTTGATGGGTGTTCGAAAGTCCGAAGATTCGTCGGAGATGTTGCCGGAACCAACCGAGAGGAAATCGGGGACTTGTCGGAGTTTTCGGAAGTCCGCCAAAGAGATCGTTGGAGGTTCGCGGAGATCATCGAGAAGGCTCGGCTACTCGCTGAACTCGCCATAAGATCGGGAGCCTGTTGGGAGTCTGCCGGAAGAAATCCGAGGGTGTATCGGAAGTCCACTGGAAGATTGCTAGAAAGCTCGCCGGAAGGAAACTCGACATTGCCGGTTATAAGATCTGCTTAGGACTATTTCTTAACTTCATAGTTTATATGTAATTAGGGTTAGGATTAAGAGTTAATCCTATAATCTGGTTAGGGGCCAACTGGGCCCAAATTTGGACTAGTTTAGGCCAAGTTTGGAGCCCAACCAGTGAGCTGGAACAGTCCAAGCAGTGGCACCGCCAGACTAGGCGGTGGCACCGCCCAACTGTTGGGAAATCTTGGGGTGACATCATATGCGCAGCGGAAGAACAAGAAAACAAAATCCCCGATTCCCAAAGAGATGTTCGTCGTCGTGTGAAGATTGGTGCGCAAAATCCGCAAAACTTAAAAATGCGTATAGAGTAGATTGTGATACCTAGGGAGATCATATATCCCTGTTTTCTTGCAGATCCTTAGGAGAGGGTGAAAGAGGTCAAGTGTCCTCCTCTCTAGCGGTGATCCACACAGTAGGGTTACGACGACGCTCCTCAAAACTCCAGGCCTGCTTTGAGGTTGAGAGGGAGAGGAGAATAGGAGAGGCAAGCAAAGGCTCTAGCCTATGATGCTCTAAATTCCTCCTATTTATAGAGGTCCCCTGTCAAACCCTAATGGATCCCCCCAATTGGGTATTGGATCTGCATCCAATAACCCAAGCCTTTTAGATTAGTGGATCTCTATCCAATAATCTCTCATGGGCTCTTATTGGATCTCGTCCATGGGATCCAATAATTCATGGGCTTATTGGATATCCAATAAGACAAGGGCTTCGTCGGATATCTCATATCCGAACCTCTACTCATCGCAATGCCTACCATATGTGTGTGACCCTCTAGGCCTAATATCGAGCTGGCCATGAGTCATACCTGTTAGAACTCCTTTTAACTCGGTGAATTATTATCTCTGTAATAATTCACTTGACTCATCGACTACGGACGTACTAGGCCACTACGCCGTAGTCCCTAGACGATACAGGGGAATCCAATCCATTGGACCTGTCTGTCCTCAGTTACCATGTACCTATAGTCCCTCATCCATCTAATATCCTAGAGACCGTATATCGAGCATGGTGCTGTCAGACCCATACGGTTTCTACTCGAGTCTCGCTCTAATTGGATTCTCCCAGAGAAACCTTTCTCTCTCAACCCGAATGACTCTGGCCAGGGATTTGTTTGAGCAAGAACACATGGGATATTCCTCTCATGATGCCGAGAGTGGATGATCCTCTATCGACACTCAATAGCCCTCGTAAGGTCAACTACCACTCCCAATGTCCAACTGAACTAGATCTGGGATAGCCAAACCTATAAGTCTGATATCATAGAGTGGAGCACTCATACAGGACATCCTTGGTGTCTCAAGTCTAAGGACCAGATACACACATGACTAGGACTACGGAATTGCTGTCTGACAATAAGGCATCATCAACCATCCAGCATTCCATAAGCGGATCAATCAGTGAACTCATTCTCCAATGAGCACCTGTACTATATCCCTAGTGTCCCTACACGAGCAGCTATGAGACCAGCTGCATCCATCATATGGACCGGTATATAGCACACCAGTCTGTTCGGTTATCACGATGTCCCTCTCGAGTAACCTATGACCGGGATTATTTAGGATATGTGTTTAAAGGTGAATCGATCTCATTATCGTGATCTCATCACGATCCGATTTCCATTGCACAAATCCAAGGACATCACAATATATATATATGCATTTATGCAATAGTTATAAAGTGATATACGCCAAAATATAATAAGCAAAAAGATTCTGTATCAAGTCACATGTGCCATCACTCACGTGATTAGCTTGCTGGGCACCTATGACTAGCAATCTCCCACTTGATCTAAAGCCAATCACCTATGTGTCTGATCCCCATCAGACCCCTGTGACGCTCAAAGACAATATGAGACAACGGCTTTGTCAGTGGATCTGCAATGTTATCTTTGGATGGAACACTTTCCACTACTACATCTCCTCGGGTTACGATCTCTTTGATAAGCTGGAACCTCCTCAGAACACTTCTGATGAGACCCGAGTTCTCTTATTTGAGTAATCGCCTCATAGTTGTCGTAATATAAGGAAGTCGACTCCTCGCTACCCGGCACGACTCCCAAATCTGTGATGAACTTCTTCACCCAGACTCCCTCCTTTGCTGCATCTGATGTAGCAATGTACTCCGCCTTTGTGGTCGAGTCAGCAGTAGTATCTTGCTTGGAACTCTTCCAGCATACTACTCCTCTATAAAAGGTGTACACAAACCCTAAATTTGACTTGCTATCATCGACATCAGACTAAAAACTTAAGTCCGTGTAGCCTTCAACCTTAAGGCTATTACCTCCATATACTAGTAAAAGATCCTTAGTCCTTCTCAATTACATAAGGATACACTTTACTACTTTCCAGTGCTCCAAGCCTGAATCCACTTGATACCTCCTCGTGACACTCAGAGCATGCGCTATATCAGGCCTAGTACATAGCATGACATACATGATAGACCCTATTGCTGAGGCATAAGGTATCATATCCATGTTCGCCCTTTCTTCTGGAGTCTTTGGGGACATACTCGTAGAAAGCGATATCCTGTCTCATCGGTATGAGACCTCCCTTAGAATTTTCTATGCCAAACCTCTTGACAATGGTTTCTATGTACTTGGACTAGGACAAGCCAAGCATCCTTTTAGATCTATCTCTATAGATTCGAATCCCCAAGATATAGGATGCTTCCCCTAAGTCCTTCATGGAGAAGTGTCTAGATAACCAAGCATTTACTATGGATAGCATTCCTACGTCATTCCCAATGATCAGGATGTCATCCACATATAACACCAAAAAGGTGATAGCGCTCCCACTTACCTTCCTGGACACACAAGGCTCATCTTCGTTCTTAACGAAGTTATAAGATCTGATTGCCTCATCAAATCTTATGTTCCAACTTCGGGAAGCTTGCTTTAGTCCATAAATGGATCTAAGCAACCTACACACCTTATCTGGGCAGTTCTTGGACACGAATCACTCATGTTGCATCATATACACCTCCTCCTCGAGGTTCCCATTGAGGAATGTAGTTTTCACATCCATCTGCCAGATCTCATAATCATAGTGTGTTGCAATAGCCAATAGAATTCTGATGGATTTTAGCATTGCTACGGGTGAGAAGGTTTCATCGTAGTCAACACCTTGCCTTTGACGATACCCCTTAGCCACTAGCCTTGCTTTATAGGTCTCTACCTTTCCATCTACTCCGATTTTTTTCTTAAAGATCCACTTGCAACCGATGGGTACAATACCTTCGGGCACATCAACTAGGTTCCAAACCTTAATGGAATACATAGAATCTATATCAGAATTCATGGCTTCTTGCCACTTCCCGGAGTCTATATTCATAATAGCCTCCTCGTAGGTCTGAGGATCAATATCCTCAACATCCTCTCCTCTAATATGTCCCACATATCTCTCAGGAGGATGGGATACTCTATCAGACCTGCGTAAAGTTGAAACTTGTGTATTAGGTACCTGAACAGACTCGGGCTGTAGAGTGGTGCTTGAGCTTGGTTCTCCAACCTCGTTCAACTCTATCATTCTCCCACTATCTCCGCCAAGAATATGTTCCTTCTCAAGGAACACTGCTCTCTTAGCTACAAAGATCTTTTGGTCCTCGAGATGATAGAAATAATACCCATAAGTTTCCTTGGGGTATCCCACAAATTTGCATCGCTCTGTCCTTGATTCTAACTTATCGGGGTTGTGTCTTTTAACGTGGGCAGGGTAGCCCCAAATCTTAACAACCTTAAGATCAGGCTTCTTCCCTTTCCATATCTCATATGGTGTAGACACTACCGACTTAGTTGGAACTCTATTCAGAAGGTAATCTGCGGTCTCTAGGGCATATATCTAGAATAAGATGCGTAGGTCAGCGAAACTCATCATGGACCGTACCATATCTAATAGCATACGATTCCTCCTTCCAGAAACACCATTGAGCTGAGGTGTATAAGGAGGTGTCCATTGGGATAATATCCCATGGTCCTTGAGGAACTGAGTAAACTATGTACTTAAGTACTCACCTCCTCGATCTGATCGAAGAGTTTTGATACTCTTTCTAGTCTGGTTCTCTACCTCATTCTTATACTATCTGAATTTCTCAAAAGCCTTAGACTTGTACTTTATTAAGTACATATATCCATACCTTGAGAAATCATCAGTAAAGGTAATGAAGTAGGAGTTACCACCAATGGCATGAGTTGACATGGGTCCACATACATCACTATGTATGAGTTCCAACAGCTCGGTGGCTCTCTCTCCAGTTCCACTAAATGGAGAGTTGGTCAGTTTTCTACGAAGACAAGGCTCACAAGTTGCATATGACACATAGTCGAATGGATCTAGATATCCATCATTTAGCAACTTTTGAATCCTTCTTTCATGGATGTGACCTAGCCTACAATGCCACAGGTATGCACTGTTCATCTCATCTCGTTTCCTTTTGGACACATTTACATTCATGCTATGTGGAGTAGTGTCTAACATAAATAAACCATTATGCAATGTTCCTTTCATGATGATCTTATCATCTAATAATATCGAACAACCATTGTTCTAAAAAACTAATTTATATCCACTAACTATCAAACATGAAATGGAGATAATGTTTTTGATAATAGAAGGAACAAAATAACATGCATCTAATGCAATAAAAGCTCCACCAGGCAGATGTAGGGCGACCTCGCCAACAACTTCTACAACAACTTTTGCTCCATTACCCATCTTGAGGTCCATCTCGCCTTTCTCTAGTCTCCTAGGCCTTGCTAGAACCTACAACGAATTGCATATATGATAAGCACTACCGGTATCCAATACAAATGTGTTATCATAAGAGTCTGACAAATGGAGACTGATCATGAATGCACCTGAAGTTTCATCAAACTTTTGTTTCACCCTTTCTGCAAGGTACTCTTTGCAGTTCCTCTTCCAGTGCCCATCTTTGCCATAGTAGAAGCACTGGCCTTTGTCCTTCGCTGGGTCTTTCTTAGCAACCTTTGTTTTACCTGGTTTGCCCTTGCCCTTTCCCTTCTTAAGGGGCCTTTTTGCTTTCCTTTTCTTTCTGGTCTCACCAGTATAGAGAACTGGCTTCTCTTTCTTAATAGTACTCTCTACCTCCCTCAACATATTGAGGAGCTTTGGGAGAGTCATCTCAAACTTGTTCATATTAAAATTTATTATGAACTGTGAAAAGGAATCTAGTAGGGACTGAAGCACAATGTCCACACACAAGTTATCCT
The DNA here is from genome assembly GCF_036884655.1 of Musa acuminata AAA Group. Classification (NCBI taxonomy): domain Eukaryota; kingdom Viridiplantae; phylum Streptophyta; class Magnoliopsida; order Zingiberales; family Musaceae; genus Musa; species Musa acuminata. The sequence continues at coordinate 10,448,357 of NC_088328.1, read as the reverse complement.
CTAGGACCATTCCTAGACCTGTGAGTTTCTTTATCTACTCAATCATCTTTAGGACATGGTTCTGAATCGGTGTCCTCTCAGTCATCCTAGCGCAGAAGAGACTCTTAGATATCTCATATCGCTGAGTCCTTCCCTATTCCTCAAACAATTTACAGACATGTAGGAGAATGGATCTGGCATCCATCTTTTCATGTTGTCTCTATAACTCAGGAGTCATAAAGCCCAACATATAGCACTGAGCAAGAGTAGAGTCATCAATGTACTTCACATAGCGAGCGATCTCATCCTCTCTTGCCCCTTCTTCGGGCGTAGGCATCACTGTATCAAGCACGTACATGATTTTCTCCGTCGTGAGAACAATTCTCAAGTTACGGAGCCAATCCGTATAATTTGGACCAGTGAGGCAGTTGACATCAAGTATGGCACGTAAGGGATTTGAAAGCGACATTTTCCAAAAATAAAGATGTAGTAGAAATGAATAACATGTAGATTTTACACGAAGTAAACTATCAAGATATGGACTTCTATCTTAATATGCTCCCACTATTTTACTAACGAGTCACGCGACACCCTCAACACATGAAACGGAAGTCTCCGGTAGACTTCTAGTGGGGATCAGGATCCAATTAGCGTCTTAGTGTAACCTCGAGGGACTCGACCAATCACACTAAGCCTAAAAGGTAGGCAACTCTTGCCAATCACAACTCCTTGTGATTCCCGTCCTGTTCGGCCTCCGAATCACCATGGTCTCGAGGGACTCGACCAACCATGATGCTCGGTTAAGTCAACACCTTCGTTACAAGATGAGTCTGATTTGATGATATACCCTCGAGGGACTTGACCAAGCATACCATGCCCTTAGGTCACCGGTGACATCTCTATGTCGTAAGCAAGATAGCAAATCGCGATATAGGTGAGTCTCGAGGGACTCGACCAACTCAACCTACACCGGGAATCGGTTCCTACTTATAACGATGGAAGGCCACGTGGGTCAATCTAATTGCCTCACGTTTACCGACTTAATATTATTGAGAGAGATGTTTCAATGATTTGGTCTCCTAATATGACAAGTCACACATATACATATTCAATATATATCTACATCGCATGCAAATATATATACATATCTAGTATGTGTATAAGCAATCACACCAGATGATCATTAACCACAACCTAATGTGATTAGGCCTGAGCCAGTAGGCCTAATCACTCACATCAAGATCTATGTGTGCAACGGTGCATCTCCATGCCCTGTGATCATCCATCTCGTCCTTGTCGATTCCGTCGACATCTTGATGCATCTTCATGCATCGCGATCGTCCGTCTCGTGGGTCCCGCTATCGCATCCACGCTCCTGCTGCGCCTCCTCATGTGATTACAACTTAATCATAGGCACACAGGCCCGACAATAAACGAGAAATATAATGGAGGCTCGCAAACCTCAATAATAATAATTACAAGTACACACATCACACGGTCCATGATCATCCGTCCACACATCATACATCACATGTATAAATAATCATCATCATTTAGTACTACTAGATAATGATAAAAAATAATAATCAACTAAACCTTTTAATTAATTAATATTTTATGAAATTAGGGACATATAGGAAATTTCTGAATTAATAGGGGTATTTTTATAATTTGGACAAAAGATAAAAACTAGAATTTCTCAAATTCTGAGGGGCAAAACTATCTTTTGCCCAGAAAACCCTAATGCCCTACTCCCCTTTGCTGTTGCCGCCGCCGCCACCCTACTGGTGGCGGCCTGTGCGGCGGGGCGAGGGCGCTACCCTCACTTGCAGGCGACACGCCCGCTGGCAGCGTTGCCGCTGGGGGTGGGCGCCCCCGCGAGTGGTGCTGCCCCTGCAGGTTGGCGCCCCTACGGGCGTCGCCGCCTCCGCGGGCGGTTCTGCCCGCGGGGCAACGCCCGCAGGCGATGCTGTCCCGCCGGTGGGGGGGGGGGGGGGTTCACCCGTGGGAGCAGCGGCCGCAGGCGCCTCTGCCCACGGGCTACCAGCCCCGCCGGATGCAAGCCTGCTGCAAGTAGGCCGCCGGTCGGCTACTGCAGACGCAGCCCGTGTGCTGCCTGCCTACGGTTGCGCTGCACGCACGCAGATCAAGGGCGACACCTGTTGCTACCCTTTCTCGCTTTTGCATTAACGATTTTGACGTCAAAAGTTTTTCCTAAACACAACACACGCAGTTCAAAACCAATCATTCGCACAAACAACCTAGCTCTGATACCATTGTTGGGAAATCTTGGGGTGACATCACATGCGCAGCGGAAGAACAAGAAAACAAAATCCCCGATTCCCAAAGAGATGTTCGTTATCGTGCGATGATTGGTGAGCAAAATCCGCGAAACTTAAAACTGCGTATAGAGTATATTATTTTACCTAAGGAGATCGTATATCCCTGTTTTCTTGCAGATCCTTAGGAGAGGGTGAAAGAGGTCAAGCGTCCTCCTCTATAACGTTGATCCACACAGCAGGGTTACGTCGACGCTCCTCAAAACTCTAGGCCTGCTCTGAGATGGAGAGGTAGAGGAGAATAGGAGAGGCAAGCAAAGACTCTAGCCTATGAGGCTCTGAATCCCTCCTATTTATAGAGGTCCCATGTCAAACCCTAATGGATCCTCCCCTAGTGGGTATTGGATCTGCATCCAATAACCCAAGCCTTTTAGATTAGTGAATCTCTATCCAATAATCTCTAATGGGCTCTTATTGGATCTCGTTCATGGGATTCAATAATTCAGGGGCTTATTGGATATCCAATAAAACAAGGGCTCCGTCAGATATCTCATATTCGAACCTCTACTTATCGCAATGCCTACCATATGTGTGTGACCCTCTAGGCCCAATATCGAGCTGACCGTGAGTCATACCTATTAGAACTCCTTCTAACTCAATAAATTATTATCTCTGTAATAATTCACTTGACTCATCGACTACGGACGTACTAGGCCACTACGCCGTAGTCCCCAGACGATACAGGGGAATCCAATCCATTGGACCTGTCTGTCCTCAGTTACCGTGTACCTATAGTCCCTCATCCATCTAATATCCCAGAGACCGTATATTGAGCATGGTGCTGTCAGACCCATATAGTTTCTACTCGAGTCTCGCTCTAATCGGATTCTCCCGGAGAAAACTTTCTCTCTCAACCCGAATGACCCTGGCCAGGGATTTATTTGAGCAAGAATACATGAGATATTCCTCTCATGACGCCGAGAGTGGATGATCCTCTATCGACACTCAATAACCCTCGTAAGGTCGACTACCACTCCCAATGACCAGTTGTACTAGATCTGGGACAACCAAACCTATAAGTCTGGTATCAAAGAGTGGAGCACTCATACAGGACATCCTTGGTGTCTCAAGTCTAAGGACCATATACACCACTAGGACTACGGAATCGCTGTATGACAATAAGACATCATCAACCATCCAGCATTCCGTAAGCGGATCAATCAGTGAACTCATTCTCCAATGAGCACATGTACTGTATCCCTAGTGTCCCTACATGAGCAGCTATGAGACCAGCTACATCCATCATATAGACAAGTATATAGCACACCAGTCTATCCGGTTATCACGATGTCCCTCTCGAGTAACCTATGACCGAGATTATTTAGGATATGTGTTTAAAGGTGAATCGATCTCATTATCGTGATCTCATCACGATCCGATTCCTATTGCACAAATCCAAGGATATCACAATATATATATGCATTTATGCAATAGTTATAAAGTGATATACGCCAAAATATAATAAGCAAAGAGATTCTGTATCAAGTCACATGTGCCATCACTCACGTGATTGGCTTGTTGGGCACATATGACTAGCACCAGCACTTGAGAGGTCCGACGGTGGCACCGCCAGCATCGGGAACCCAAGAGAATTCAAAATTTGGAGCCCAAATTTGAATCCTCTTGGGGCCTATAAATACCCCTCAATTCTTAGCAGAGAATACAACCTTTGAGAAGTTAGAGATTGACATAAAGCCTTAACAAAGTCTTTAGCAAGTCTTGTTTTCAATTGCTTGAGTGTTCACCTCCCTCTTTCTCTTTGAAAATCTATAAGAGTGTGAACCACTTGTAAAAGGTTGTAAGAGAGGTATTTGTCCTTCCCCTTCAAAGTCATTTGCTAGTGGAAGTTGGGAGCCTCATCGAAGAAGGCTTCGCAATTGGATGTAGGTCATTTTGACCGAACCACTTTAAATTGGTGTGTTCCTTGAATGTGTGAGTTCTTTCTTTCCTGAGATTGTTATTTATACTACTGCTAGCTTTCAGTTTTCATCTACTCAAGTTACTATCGAATCGAAATCTCTACGCATTTACGAAATTGTTTTCAAACTTACGAGTTTTAATCCGCTGCACTAATTCACTCCCCCCTCTTAGTGCCGCTCTGATCCTAAAAATTCATATCAGAGCCACGGTTTTCTACTTTGGTTTAACACCCAAATAGAAATGACATTTTTCGGCCTTCAAGAGGGTTGCTCTCTCATTCGTCCTCCCTTTTTCAATGGGACAGATTACACTTATTGGAAAACTCGAATGAGAGTTTTCTTACTTTCTTTGGATTTGAATTTATGGCACATAGTCAAAAATGGATTTGAAATGTCTTCTCTTCCAATGAACCATTGGAATGATTTGGAGAAGATGTTTTCTCTAAATGCAAAGGCTATGAATGCTTTATATTGTGCACTTGACAAAAATGAATTTAATCGCATTTCGAATTATGATTTAGCTTTTGATATTTGGAGAACTCTTGAGGTCACTCATGAAGGCACTAGCCGAGTGAAAGAGTCCAAAATCAACATTCTTGTGCATTCTTACGAACTTTTCCGGATGAAATCAAGTGAGTCCATCGGAGACATATACACCCGTTTCACGGATGTCATCAATGGACTTAAAGCTTTTGGTAAAGATTTTTCTAACTTTGAACTAGTAACTAAAATTTTAAGATCCCTTCTAAAGAGTTGGGATCTAAAAGTTACGGTCATTCAAGAGGCCAAGGACCTTAAAACATTTCCTCTCGAAGAACTTATTGGGTCTCTAATGACCTATGATATAATGTATAATGCACGTAAAAAACTTGAGAACCACCTTCCAAAGGACAGGAATGATTTGGGATATAGAACATTTGAAGACCACTCGAGCATAAGCTCAAGTGATGGTGAACTTAAACTACAAATGAAACAAAAATTAAAGAACAAAAAGAACGAAACTACTTGCTTTGAATGCAAGAAGAAGAACAAAAATTGGGATGAATCAAGCTCCTCCGAAGACGAGGAGAAAATCAAGAAAGGCGAGGTGGCAAACTACACCTCAACGACATTCAATGATGAGGTAATCAAAACTCCCTTAATTTATTTTGAAATTACTTGATGTTTTCCATGATGCATTTTATTTTATTTTATTTTAATTTATTTTTTGAATAATCATTTTTCTTGAAAATTGCATGTTTTATGCTAATGGAATAAAATGTTAAATTTAAATCTAATGATTATATGTATGTTTTTCTTAAGAAAAAAAAAAGTGTATCTTGATGATTTTCGATTTTGATTGAAACCATGCTTGATGTCTTAATGAAAATATTAAGAAATTTAACATCATGCTTAATGATGATGCATGGCTTTTGTATGGAAAACTAAGCATAAAAAATAGATTAATCTAAAAAGAAAAATGCATGACTACAACAAATAACAAAATGATTTTGGTTGAAAATACCTTATGCCCAATGAAACCATCATTGATGAATATGCTTTATGTTTAAAAGTTTCTTTGGCTTATATGCTTTATCATGATAAATGTTTTGAAAAGTTTGTATCATATTTGATGATTATTATACATGATGATTTATTGGTCTTGAAGTTATTCGATTTTGATTAAATGAAATCATGTTTGACTTAAAGTAATGAGTTGAAATTATTATTTTTGAATTATGTGTTGCACTTTTTTTTATCTTGATGATTTTTTATCCTTCCATTTTAAAAAATGATGCATGGATTTGAAAGAAAAGGACATGCATGTATGGAATCAATCAATAAGTTGAAACAAAAGGAGGAAATATTTTTTTATTAAAATTATTTATGTCATTTTGAATCTCTTGAAAGAAATGTTGAGATTTTGATGATTTGGACGATTTGAATTTGAATGAGTTTCATCCAAAATCATGATCTTGATTCCATAATATTTACAAATTAAGATTTATTATGAATCAAGATTGTTTCATTAATCGATCTCATAAGATTTTCTTTTGATTATTTATGAGTAGGTTCTTCAAAAAGAAATCATGCCTTTTGGTATTCACATGTTCTAATCTTTCATGATATAATTTTTATGTAATTCCTTGTATTCATGAAATGTTTATCTCATCACCCAATTATTTTCTTCTTGATATTCCTTATGTGGTGATATAAAATTATGTATGAAATACTCTTGATATTATTTTGATACATACAAATGAAAAGTTATGATCATACATGGTAGGATGCAATTTGACAAATTAATACCATCATGATTTGAAATATTTATGATTTGGAATGATGCATGCAATACTTATGTTTTTTATTATGATAATGTATGTGATGTATTGTATATGATGTGCATCATGAATGCTTTAAATGATAAATGTTTTGATATCATGATTGATGATTTTGTTCTATGCATGAGATTTTCGAAATTATGCATGATGAATCTTGTGATTTATGGATTATCGATTTTTACGATAATGAAAGTGTCTTATTGATCCTTGTCATAATAAATCTCACACTTTCGACTTTAAACATGATATATGTTTTTATTTGACATAAATAAAAAGGGCATGCTTAAATGAAATAAATCACATGATTTGAAACAACTAAAAAAGAAGAATATTTTTCTTGAAAATTATTTTTCTCTATCTTATTGATTTTAATGAATCCATTTATATTATTTTTATGAATCTCATGGATTATGAAAATGATTTGAATTTAATGGGTTTTATTGAAATCATGATCTTGATTTCTCGCAATTATAATTTGAATTTTCTATTGAATGAATCAAGATTGTTTTCTATTTAAAAGGAGAATTGTCGAAATGTTTCATGGTCTTTTAGTATTCATGATCTTGATAATTATATTTTGAAACTTTATGTAAATCAAGATTCTTCATCATGATTCTCTCGTTTTATAAAAGAGGAGATCTTCTATGTGAATCATAAGATTTTATATGTATGAATTGAGATTTTGTTCTCCTACAATTCTTTTTGCTATTAACTAACAAGAAACTTGTTCATGTAAACCATGATATGCTACTTGACATCTTGATAATTTATAACTTGAGTTTTCTCTTTGAATCAAGATTGTTTACTATCATGCTTTCTATTTACAAAAGAAGAAATTTGTCAAAAATGATATATGTCTTTTGACATTCATTTTTCATCTTTGTTATTTACCTTTGTCATGATTTGAAGATTATAGTAAAGGGAAATGAATTACATGATTATATTGTTATTCCCTTCTATTTGACAATGACATAGGGGGAGCAAATTTTGCTAGCTTGCTAGCTAGCTTGCATACTTCAAGAAGAAGCAAAAGTGCTATCTTACAAATCTCAAAAGAAGCAATATGTGCCAAGTTACACATATTTCGAAAAGAGGCAAAATAGTCCATCTTGCACATCTTTTTACTAACTTTTTATGTGTAAAAGTTGATATCTTGCATACTATAAATTTGCATACCAAAAGTATAATCTTGCCTATCTCAAGATACAAAACGTGATAACTTGCACTTTGCAATGGAAGCAAAATTGCTAGCTCAAACATTGCAAAGGAAGCAAAAATTTGCTAGCTTGCAACTTGCATATTTCAAGAAGCAAGAGTTGTGTTCTTGAACATCTCTAATTTGCTAGCTAGCATGATGTAGAACTTGCTATCTTGAATATTACAAAGAAATGCTATCTTGCACATCACAAAGAAAAACAAATATGCCAACTTATACATCTTTAAATTTGCTAGCTTGTATGTTGTAAAATTTTTATATCTACAACTTGATAGTTTGAATGTTCTAAGCACGATCTAACACTTGCTAAATTTTCAAGCTTACAACTTGCATGATGATAAAAATGGATATTATGTTTTTCATGCAATAAGTTGAATTCATCTCTCAAACACATAGAAAGTGACACTTTTCCTTTTTGTTGATGACAAAGAGGGAGAAGTATGTTGATTATATGTCATGATTTTATCATGACATTACTTGGAATTTTGAATCCAAGAGTTTCTATCAATATGGTATATTGATAGGGGGAGTTTGTTTTGTTGAATCTCGGATTTTGATGATGAAGTCAATTGTCATTTGTTGTCTAATCTATGTGTTGAGATAAGTGTGCAGGATTAACTACGATGAAAGTTAGACAAGCAGCAGGAGTTGCGCCGGAGTCAAGTTCATGATCACGTTGGGAGTTCGAGAGTTCGACGGAAGTTCGGACGGTCGTCGGAGGTTCTGCGAGAACAGATCCGAGAAGTCCAGAAGCTTGCCAAGCGAAGCTCGTCGGAACTCGCCAAGTGGATCGTCGCAAAGTACAGGAGTTTGCCGGAAGTCCGCAGGAGCATCACCGAGGGTTCATCGGATGATCGACGGAAGTTCGCCGGAAACTCGCCGGAAGAAGCGATTGACGCACCGAAGCAAAGCTGCAGAAATTGTCTTAGATCTAATCGTAGTTAGCACGTTGATTAAGTTGGAAAATGGGAGGTGATCCCATTAGCTTAATCTTGGGGCAATTGGGCCCCTGAAAGACTGAAATTGGGCCGAATGGAGCTAACCATTCGGACCCTGATTGCACCAGGAGGTGCAACCGCCTAGGCCAGGAGGTGGCACCGCCTGGGCTAAGTCTCCCAGCGAGACTGGGCGGTGCAACCGCCCCAGCCAGGAGGTGGCACCGCCTTAGCTTAGTCTTCGAGCTAGACTGGGCGGTGCAACCTCCCTGACAGAGAGGTGGCACCGCCTGAGCTCGGTCTTCGAGCTCTGGCAGAGAGGTGCAACCGCCCCTGACAGAGGTAGCACCGCCCAGAGGCTCAGTCTTCGAGCTCTGCCAGGCGGTGCAACCTCTCCAGTCAGGAGGTGCAACCGCCTGATCCCGGAATTTCGGGATTTGATCGTTTTGAGCTCCAAATTTGAATTGGGTTGGGGCCTATAAATACCCCACCCATTCAGCACTGAAAAGACACAGACCTACACCGAATTCTTGATCTTTTCTGTGATTCTAAAGTTCTCCTCTTTCTGTTCTTCAAGTCTTGAGTTGTAAAGAGAGGAGAGAAAGGTCCTGTAAGGGTTGTCTCCTGAGCCCATCAAAAGGAGTGAATTTGTAAAAGGGCAGTTGGCCTTCGCCTATTGAAGTAAGGCCTCTAGTTGACGTCGGTGACCTCGTCGGTGGAGGAAGCCAAAAGTGGAGTAGGTCAAGACTGACCGAACCACTCTAAATCTCTGGTTTGCGTTTATTTTGAGCACTTTATCATTACTGCAAACCTCCTACATAGCTACTGCTCTCTGCGCCTTTACGAACAAGCTTCTAAGTGCTGATCTTTCTGAATCTGCATTCAGACGTAAATCGGTGTTTTCATACATTACAGTTTACGATTACGTTTTGTAACTGCAAACTGTCTTCTGCGCTTTTACGAACGAGTTTCTTTGCAGTTTACATTTACGTTTTGATTCTATTTATAACTGCAAACTGTCTTCTGCAATTTTACGAACGAGTTTCAAGGTTTAGACGAAAATCTGCATTCAGACGTAAAACTGCATTTAGACGTAAATCGGCTTTCCTCGTACAATCATCAGATTTCAGTTTACATTTACGTCTTGATTTCAACTGCATACTGCCTTCTGCGAGTCTACAAACGAGTTTCAATGTTCAGACGTAAATCTGCGTTTAGACATAAATCTGCGTTTAGACTTAAATCTGTGTTTAGACGTAAATCTGCTTTACTTTTTGAGCTGTACAATAGCAGCACACTATCTTTATACTTCTGCTTAAACTGCTTTTAATCTAAACAAGTGATTTACGTAATCTGAGCTTAGACGTAAACTACGCTTAGACGCAAACTGTGTTTAGATGCAAACTGCGCTTATACGCAATCTGCATTTAGATGCAAAATGCGTTTAGACGCAAACTGTGTTTAGACGTAAACTGCACTTAATCATAAGTAATCTTAGAATCGGCTTTTGCATCAAAATAGTTTTTATCGAACGAACGCAGCTTTCATTTTTAATCGTTGAAAGATTTCCGCTGCACTAATTCACCCCCTCTTAGTGCTCTCGATCCTAACATGATAAAACTCCGGGAGTTAAGGTTAACTCCATCATCGATTGGTTGTCATCATAAAAAAGGGAGAGACTGTTGAATCTCGGATTTTGATGATGAAACCAATCAATATGTGTTTATGTTTTAATCTATGTTTATGAGTGACACGGGATGCTTTGATTAGGATGAGACAATTATAGCAGGAAAATCATGTTGTGTCGGAGGAACATGTCAGAAGATTGGACGTCGGGCTGGTGGATCGGTCGATGTATCGACAGAAAGCTTCGGGCCATGGATTCGGGCATCAGGCCAAGAAGAGCGGGTATTGCGCCAAGGATATCGGAGTTGCGGAGTCAACTAGCTGATTGGGCAATAAGTCGCAAGAGAGGACGATGCACCGAAGAATCGGACGGAGCGTCGAGGGACCAACGACATGCTGGACAAATTGATTAATTGCTTAGGATTAATTATCTCGATCGAAGTTTTGTTTTAAATGTGCAAGATTAACTATGATAGCTTGAAGACATAAAGCAAGTCTACCGGAGTCAAGTTTGATGGGTGTTCGAAAGTTCGAAGGTTCGAAGATTCGTCGGAGATGCTGCCGGAACCAACCGAGAAGAAATCGGGGACTTGTCAGAGTTTTCAGAAGTCCACCAAAGAGATCGTCGGAGGTTCGCGGAGATCACCGAGAAGGCTTGGCTACTCGCTGAACTTGCCACAAGATCGAGAGCCTGCAGGGAGTCCGCCGGAAGAAATCCGAGGGTGTATCGGAAGTCCACTGGAAGATCGCCGGAAAGCTCGTCGGAAGGAAACTCGACGTTGCCGGTTATAAGATTTGCTTAGGACAATGTCTTAACTTCATAGTTTGCATGTAATTAGGGTTAGGATTAAGAGTTAATCCTATAATCTAGTTAGGGGCCAATTGGGCCCGAATTTGGACTGGTTTAGGCCAAGTTTGGAGCCCAACCAATGAGCTAGAACAGTCCAGGCGGTGGCATCGCCAGACTGGGTGGTGGCACAGCCCAGTACCTAAGAGGTCCGGTGGTGGCACCGCCGGTACATGTTGAATCTCGTATTTTGAAGATGAAACCACTTGATATATGTTTATGATTTAATATGTGTTTTGAGTGACGTAGGATGCTTCGATCAGGATGAGACAATTAAAGCAGGAAAATCATGTTATGCCGGAGGAACATGTCAGAAGATTGGACGTCGGGCCAGTGGATCGGTCGACGTATCGATAGAAGGCTTCGGGACGTGGACTCGGGCATCGGGCCAAGAAGAGCGGGTATTGTGCCAAGGATATCGGAGTTGCGGAGTCAACTGGCCGATTGGGCAATAGGCTGCAGGAGAGGACGATGTGCCGAAGAATCGGACGAAGCGTCGAGGGACCAATGACATGCCGGACAACTTGGTTAATTGCTTAGGATTAATTGTCTCAATCAAAGTTTTATTTTAAGTATGCAGGATTGACTATGATAAAAGTAAGACATGCAGCAGGAGTTACGCTGGAGTCAAGACAATGATCACGTTGGGAGTTCGAGAGTTCGACGGGAGTTCGACGGAAGTTCGGACAGTCGTCGGAGGTTCTGCGGGAACAAATCCGAGAAGTCCATGAGCTTGCCAAAGAAGCTCGTCGGAACTCGCCAAGTGGATCATCGCAAGTCCAGGAGTTTGCCGGAAGTCCGCAGGAGCATCACCGAGGGTTCATCGGATGATCGACGGAAGTTCGCCGGAAGCTCGCTGGAAGAAGCGATTGACGCACCGGAGCAAGTTGCAGTAAATGTCTTAGGAAAACTCGTAGTTAGCACATTGATTAAGTTGGAAATGGGAGGTGATCCCATTAACTTAATCTTGGGGCAATTGGGCCCCTGAAAAACCCAAATTGGGCCGAATGGATCAACCCATTCGGACCCTGATTTCTGCCAGGCGGTTGAACCGCCCAAGGCAGGAGGTTGCACCGCCTGGGCTCAGTCTCCGAGCGAGATTGGGAGGTGCAACCACTCCAGCCAAGTGGTGGCACCGCCTGGGGCTCAGTCTCCGAGTGAGACTAGGCGATGCAACCTCCCCTGACAGGAGGTGGCACCGCCTGAGCTCAGTCTTCGAGCTCTGCCAGGCGGTGCAACCACCTCAGTCAGGAGGTGCAACCGCCTGAGCTCGGTCTTCGAGCTCTATCAAGAGGTGAAACCACCCTTGACAGGAGGTAGCACCGCCTAGAGGCTCAGTCTTCGAGCTCTGCCAGGCGGTGCAACCGCTCCAGTCAGGAGGTGCAACTGCCTGATCCCGGAATTCCGGGAATTGACAGTTTTGTGCTCCAAATTTGAACTGGGTTGGGGCCTATAAATATCCCACCCATTCAGCACTGAAAGGGTATGAACTTAAACAATCTTGATCCTTTTCTGTGATTCTTAGAGCTCAAAATTGTTGTAAAGGCCAAAAGTTCTTCTCCCTCTATTCTTCCAAGTTCTGAGTTGTAAAGAGAGGAGAGAAAATTCTGTAAGGGTTGTCTCCTAAGCCCGTCAAAAGGAGTGAAACTGTAAAAGGGTGGTTGGCCTTCTCCTATTGAAGGAAGGCCTCTAGTTGACGTCGGTGACCTCATCGGTGGAGGAAGCCAAAAGTGGAGTAGGTCAAGATTGACCGAACCACTCTAAATCTCGGTTTGCATTTACTTTAAGCATCTTATCTTTACTGCAAACCTTCTCAATAGCTTACTGCCTTCTGTGTTTTTACGAATGTGTTTCAAAGTTCAGTGCTTTTCGAATCGAGGTTTAAGACGCAAATCAATTTTATCGTACGAACTTCGTATTTCAGTTTGCGCTTACGTTCTGATTTCCATTATAACTGCAAACTGACTTTATATCTTTGCTTTAACAGCATCTCGCCTTATCTCAAGTTAAAGTGGTTTACGAATCAGCTTTTATACCGAAATCGCTTTTATCGTACGAACGTCGTATTTCAGTTTGCGCTTATATTCTGATTTCCATCATAACTGCGAACTGCGTTCATATCTTTGCTGCATCTCTCCTAGTCAAAAGTTGAAGTGATTTACGAATCGACTTTCTTACCAAAATCACTTCTATCGAACGAAAGCAGTTTTCGATTTTAATCGCAGAAGGTTTTCCGCTGCACTAATTCACCCCCCCCCCCTCTTAGTGCTCTTGATCCTAACAATTGGTATCAGAGCCCGATATTACTCATTTCAGATTTACACCCGAGAGAAATGACTCTTCATGGCTTTCAAGAGGGCTTATCGGTCTTTCATCCACTGTTGTTTAACAGATTGGACTACACTTATTAGAAAACTCGAATGAGAGTTTTCTTGATTTCTACGAATTTGGATTTTTGGAATATCGTTGAAAACGGTTTTCAACTTCCCTCTAAACCGATGAACGAATGGTCGGATTTGGAGAAGAAGTATTTTTCTTTAAATGCAAAGGCTATGAATGCCTTATTTTGCGCTTTGGACAAAAATGAGTTCAATCGGATTTCTACGTGCGAAATGGCTTTTGATATTTGGCGAACACTTGAAATCACGCACGAGGGAACTAGTAGAGTCAAAGACTCGAAAGTTAACATTTTATTGCATGATTTTGAGCTTTTTCGAATGCAACCAAGCGAGACTATAGGCGACATGTACACCCGTTTCATGGATGTTGTCAATAGTTTAAGAGCTCTTGGAAAATATTTTTCGGATTTTGAACTCGTAAACAAGATTTTGCGTTCTCTTTCTAAGAAGTGGGATTCAAAAGTAACTGCAATACAAGAAGCTAAAAACCTAAACAACTTACCACTTGAAGAACTAATTGGTTCGTTGATAACATATGAAATGGTGCACAATGTACATGATGAACAAAATCACCTTCCAAAGAACAAGAAGGATTTGGAACTCCGGACAAATGAATTCCACTTGAGCGATGACTCAAGTGATGAGGACAATGATGAAGTTGAACTTCGAACACTAAATCTTAATAAGTTTATTAAATAAAAATCTAAAATAAATAATAAACTTGAACGAAGGAAGAGGCCAAAGAAGAAGAAAACAAAGTGGGATGAATCGAGCTCCTCCGAAGACGAGGAGAAAATCAAGAAATGCAAGGTGGCAAACTACGCCTTAATCGCTTTCAATGATGAGGTAATCGAAATCCCCCTATTTTATTTTGAAATTACTTGATGCTTTCATGATGTATTTTCTCTTTTAGTTTAGAATTAATTACATGTTTAAAAAAAAAAATATTATGATCATGCTAAGTAATTTCGAAAATGATAATATTGCATATTTTATGATAAACAAATAAAATGATCTTGATTGAAAATATGAAATCATTGTTAAGAAGTAATAATGTGTATTACGTTGATTTCCATTGTTATTTCTTGATTTTGATTAAAAATCATGTTTGATTTGAAGAAATGCATAATGATGAAATTAAATATTTTGATTAACAATTTTATGCATGAGATTTTAAGCTGATGATAAGCATGTGTTATTTTCATGAGTGTATTTGAAAAACTATGGCAAAAATGTGCTCGAATGCATGAACTTGTTAAGATTATTTTTCGGACTTTCTTGATTCAATGTTCAAATCACTTAATTGCCATGATGATTTTACACTATTACATGCCTTAATAACATGTTAGAAATTATATGTTTTGGATACATAAATTTTAATGATCATGAGCATGTTTTATCTTCATGATTGAACTTGAAAATCTATAGCAAAATCTTGTCCGAATGCATGAAAGTGTTAATTTCATTTTCGGATTCACTTAACAATTGGTATCCTAACAATTAGATTTTCTCATACACTTATTATATGAAAAATATTTTTCTGAAATGGATTTGATGAAATGATTCCTGCTTATAAATTTCATCTTGAAATATGAATGATAGTGTTTTTTCTTGCAAAGATTTGTTTCACATACATATCTCCTATGATTCATGTGCAGAAAAAGAATTTATAAATCATAATACAATGAGATTTCTTATGCAAAAATAAAGTGCTTTTGTGATTCTTTGCTAAAGAAAATAATTATTAAAATCATGATCTTGATAATTATAACATGAAGCTCTTTATAAATCAAGATCGTTCATTATGCTCCCTACATTTACCAAAAAGGAGTCCTTCAAATGAAATGTAACTTGTCTTTTGATTTCTCAGAATTCAATGAAGTGTCATATTGATATCTTGATACTTGGAATATTTTAAAATGTGATCTTGATAAGAATGTTTCAAGTTGCTCTTTGTACTATATCTTTTCAAATAAATCATGAGCCTTGATATCATATATTTCATAATATAGAAATAACAAGATTTCTTTGCCTTGTATGTCTTGTGTGATTATTGTACATCAATTTGCTTTATTAAGAATTATATGAATCTTGATCGTGAACTTGTTAAGAAGAATTTTAATGAACCATGAATCATATCTTTGGTATTCACGAATTAATCCTCATTGATATCTTTCATAGATATGATAAATTATCATCTCATGATATATCGCATAATTATATCATGCTTTGCGATTGTATCATGTGATCTTTGTTGAATTTTCACATTGATATTCTTCATGACATGATTTCTTTGCATTATTGTCTTCATGTGATAATATGAATACATGAAACACTTATGATATGATTTTTATGCAATTCCTTGTATTCATGAAATGTTTATCTCATCACCTAATAATTCTTCTTGATATTCCTTATGTGATGAGAAGAATACATGAAATATTCATTAATTTGTTTTGATGTATACAAATAAGAAGTTTCGTTCATGTATGGTAGGATGTAATTTGACAAATTTGGTACCATCATGTTGCAAAATAAATGATGATTAGGAATCATGCATTAATGAGGATTGTATATTTTATGATTTGGCAAGATGCATGCAATGATGAAATATTCATGAATTTGAAATGATGCATGCAATACTTATGACAATGATGTACATGATGTATTGCATATGATATGTATCATCAATGCTTTAAATGATGAATGTTTGGTATCATGATCAACATGTTGATAAATGCTTAAAAATTTTAATGTTTGAGTATCATGTATGATATACCCATTAATGATGATTGATTTATTTTTCAGTATCGTGCATGAAAAATAAGGCTTTTGAAATTGTGTATGTTTTAATTTGAATATATAATGATGCACAAATAAAATTGACACTTACCTTTGTCATAATCTGAAAATTGAAAAAAGGGTCTTCCCTTCTTTTTGACAATTACAAAGGGGGAGCAAGAATTTCTAGTGAGGACATCAAGAAAAGAGGCAAACTAGCTAGCTTACACAATTCAAGAAGAAAGCAAAAAATGACACTTCTCAAAAAAGAAGAAAGAGCTTGTTATCTTGAACATCACAAGCTTGCCAAACAAAAATTGCAAAAGTGCTATCTTGCCTATCTCAAGAAGCAAAACTTGCATATCGTAAAAATTTGCTAGCTTGCAACTTGCATATTTCAAGAAGCAAGAGTTGCCTTCTTGAACATCTCTAAATTGCTAGCTTGCAAGTTCTAAAATGTTGTAACATTGCTAGCTTGCATGTTCTAAAAGTGCTATCTTGTATGCTGTAAAACTTGCATATCTAAAACTTGATAGCTTGAATGTTCTAAGTATGATGTAACATTTGCTAAATCCGCCCAGTACCTAAGAGGTCCGGTGGTGGCACCGCCGGTACATGTTGAATCTCGTATTTTGAAGATGAAACCACTTGATATATGTTTATGATTTAATCTGTGTTTTGAGTGATGTAGGATGCTTCGATCAAGATGAGACAATTAAAGCAGGAAAATCATGTTATGCCGGAGGAACATGTCAGAAGATTGGACGTCGGGCCAGTGGATCGGTCGACGTATCGATAGAAGGCTTCGGGCCGTGGACTCGGGCATCGGGCCACGAAGAGCGGGTATTGTGCCAAGGATATCGGAGTTGCGGAGTGAACTGGCCGATTGGGCAATAGGCTGCAGGAGAGGACGATGCGCCGAAGAATCGGACGAAGCGTCGAGGGACCAATGACATGCCGGACAACTTGGTTAATTGCTTAGGATTAATTGTCTCAATCAAAGTTTTATTTTAAATATGCAGGATTGACTATGATAAAAGTAAGACATGCAGCAGGAGTTACGCTGAAGTCAAGACAATGATCACGTTGGGAGTTCGACGGAAGTTCGGACAGTCGTCGGAGGTTCTGCAGGAACAAATCCAAGAAGTCCATGAGCTTGCCAAAGAAGCTCGTCGAAACTCGCCAAGTGGATCATCGCAAGTCCAGGAGTTTGCCGGAAGTCCGCAGGAGCATCACCGAGGGTTCATCGGATGATCGACGGAAGTTCACCGGAAGCTCACCGGAAGAAGCGATTGACGCACTAGAGCAAGTTGCAGTAAATGTCTTAGGAAAAATCGTAGTTAGCACATTGATTAAGTTGGAAATGGGAGGTGATCCCATTAACTTAATCTTGGGGCAATTGGGCCCCTAAAAAACCAAAATTGGGCCAAATGGATCAACCCATTCGGACCCTGATTTCTGCCAGGCGGTTGAACCGCCCAAGGCAGGAGGTTG
Source organism: Musa acuminata AAA Group (assembly GCF_036884655.1). Classification (NCBI taxonomy): domain Eukaryota; kingdom Viridiplantae; phylum Streptophyta; class Magnoliopsida; order Zingiberales; family Musaceae; genus Musa; species Musa acuminata. The sequence continues at coordinate 10,430,501 of NC_088328.1, read as the reverse complement.
CACCGCCTGGGCTCAGTCTCCGAGCGAGACTGGGAGGTGCCACCGCTCTAGCCAGGCGGTGGCACCGCCTAGGGCTCAGTCTCCGAGCAAGACTGGGCAGTGCAACCTCCCCTGACAGGAGGTGGCACCGCTTGAGCTCAGTCTTCGAGCTCTGCCAAGCGGTGCAACCGCCTCATTTAGGAGGTGCAACCGCCTCAGTTAGGAGGTGCAACCGCCCCTGACAGGAGGTAGCACCGCCTAGAGGCTCAGTCTTCGAGCTCTGCCAGGCGGTGCAACCGCTCTAGTCAGGAGGTGCTACCGCCTGATCCCGGAATTCCGGAAATTGACAGTTTTGAGCTCCAAATTTGAACTGGGTTGGGGCCTATAAATACCCCACCCATTCAGCACTGAAAGGGTATGAACATACACCGAAATCTTGATCCTTTTCTGTGATTCTTAGAGCTCAAAATTGTTATAAAGGCCAAAAGTTCTTCTCCCTCTATTCTTCCAAGTTCTGAGTTGTAAAGAGAGGAGAGAAAATTCTGTAAGGGTTGTCTCCTTAGCCCGTCAAAAGGAGTGAAACTGTAAAAGGGTGGTTGGCCTTCGCCTATTGAAGGAAGGCCTCTAGTTGACGTCGGTGACCTCGTCGGTGGAGGAAGCCAAAAGTTGAGTAGGTCAAGATTGACCGAACCACTCTAAATCTCGGTTTGCATTTACTTTGAGTATCTTATCTTTACTGCAAACCTCTTCAATAGCTTACTGCCTTCTGTAGTTTTACGAACGTGTTTCAAAGTTCAGTGCTTTCCGAATCGAGGTTTAATAGACGTAAATCATTTTTATCATACGAACTTCATATTTCAGTTTGCGCTTACGTTTTGATTTCCATTATAACTGCAAACTGACTTTATATCTTTGCTTTAACTGCATCTCACCTTATCTCAAGTTAAAGTGGTTTACGAATCAGCTTTTATACCGAAATTGCCTTTATCGTACGAACGTCGTATTTCAGTTTGCGCTTATATTCTGATTTCCATCATAACTGTGAACTACGTTCATATCTTTGTTGCATCTCTCCTAGTCAAAAGTTGAAGTGATTTACGAATCGGCTTTCTTACCAAAATCACTTCTATCGAACGAAAGCAGTTTTCGATTTTAATCGCAGAAGGTTTTTCGCTGCACTAATTCACCCCTCCCCCTCTTAGTGGTCTTGATCCTAACAGTACACTGTCATTGTCAGACACTGACAGGCGGTGGCATCGCCACTGACAGGTGGTGGCACCGCCAGCATCGGGAACCCAAGAGAATTCAAAATTTGGAGCCCAAATTTGAATCCTCTTGGGGCCTATAAATAACCCTCAATTCTCAGCAGAGAATACAACCTTTGAGAAGTTAGAGATTGAGATAAAGCCTTAGCAAAGTCTTTAGCAAGTCTTGTTTTCAATTGCTTGAGTGTTCACCTCCCTCTTTCTCTTTGAAAATCTGTAAGAGTGTGAACCACTTGTAAAAGGTTGTAAGAGGGGTATTTGTCCTTCCCCTTCAATGTGATTTGCTAGTGGAAGTTGGGAGCCTCATCGAAGAAGGCTTCGCAAGTGTATATAGGTCATTTTGACCGAACCACGTTAAATTGGTGTGTTCCTTGAATGCGTGAGTTCTTTCTTTCCTGAGATTGTTATTTACACTACTGCTAGCTTTCGGTTTTCATCTACTCAAGTTACTATCGAATCAAAATCTCTACACATTTACAAAATCGTTTTCAAACTTATGAGTTTTAATCTGCTGCACTTATTCACCCCCCCCCCCTCTTAGTGCCGCTCCAACCCTAACATTCCCAAATATATACACAGCTTATTCAGGTGGTGGAAAGTTAAAATGTCTAAATAAGGTATTAAATTGTCGATGAATCTGCTACAACTCAGTTAAGATTTTGGTGTTGTTTAAGTCGATCTTGTCATTGTTCAAAATGATCCATCCGAATCCCTATGTCTTCGATAGATGAAGGAGGTGCTTGCTCTACTAGAGGTGATTCCTTAAAGGGACCAATTAGAGGAGATTGATTACCCCTAAATATTTGTGTTTTCGGTTCTGGTTCAGGTTGGAGAGGATCGGTCCTTCTAGGTAATCTAATCCACATACCATTTCTGAATGTACATCTCATCCGTCGAAGTAGATTTTTATTTATGATACTAAATCTATCTAGTTTTATAACTTCTTCATCGGGTGGAATGACAATATCGTAGGCATGGAGTATTCTTGTGATTAAGCCACCATTTGGAAGCATCATGTCCTTTTTTGATATTTCAATTATGTTTTATTGGATTAGATAACCAAAACAATTATTATATCCCTTCATGATCCAATACATGGTATCTAGTTCCATTTGGCTTACTTTATCATGATGATATTGCTTTGGAAGAATGATACTAATCAAGATGTGATGAAGTATTTTGATGCTTAAAGGTAGTAACTGTTCACAGCTTTTTGGAAGTTTCATTAAGTTAGGATTGCCAAAAATTGTTCCTAAGGCATCAATGTAAGTGGTCCCAACTGTTTCATCATTCCATTGTCCTCTAAAATAACAACCTCTTTCTTTTACCAGAATTCCTATGATGTCACAAATTGATCTATTCGTAATGGATATATGACGTCCTAATAGATAGGTAGATACCCTTTCTTCCTCATCTACGTGTAGATTGTTCGTAAAATAACCTAACAAGTCTAGGGTAGATAAGTTCACTTATTTGAAGAATTGGGAGAATGTCTAGATTTGTAAACCATTGAATAGGTTCCAAATCACTTGGTTCATCTAAATCAACATATTTTCCCTTATGAACATGTCTAGATTCTATGGATGCAAATTTTAAGGCATGTTGATTAGAATCGAAAAGTAGGGAGTCATAATTTTCTTCTAATCTCCTCTTCCCTTTGTCCCTAGAGGATCTTCTAGAACCCATAAAGACTACTATTATGAAGATAGATAATAAGCAAAAGTAGATAATACAAAGGAGAAATCAATGCCATTTAGAGAATACCTTAGTTGTGATCTTCAAGAGGATGTAGGAGATTGATCCTTGATCTAGTAGGAAATAGGGATTGTTTTGGCAGCTAAAGGGAGAGAATGGTGTTCAAAGGGGGTTTGGAGCTATTTGGGGGAGTGGAGAATGAGTTGGGGTCGGTTCTACCGCCAGCCCTAGCTTGGATTTATAAGGGGGTAGGTTACGGGCGGTGGCACCGCTAGTTGGATGGTGCTACCGCTTGCCACCCATGACTGCTAGCGGTGCAACCGCCAATTGGGCGGTGTCACCACCTACAGGTAGTGAGCATTGCTTACAAGATTGTGTGGGGCTGATGTGGGTGATTTTAATTTGAAGAAAGTTTTTGTTTATGAAGCACACAACCTTACTTATATCGTCATGTAAAAATTCATATCATAAGAGGAGAAGATTTGTACGTTCATGATTGATCACATAAAATACATGCCATACCCAAACATTATATAGAACTCATATGTTTACAATAACTTCATGATTCATCATTTAAAATTTATATGCTACCATCGTAAAACTCGTATGGAAAAATTCATATAGCTCATTGCGCACACTATAAGATCATGATTCATGTGAGTGATCCAAAGAGGGTCTGAATACAGATTCATGATCTTGTTAGAAAGAATTCGATCTGGAAAAAAATTAAGGAAGGAATGTATCTGATAAATTTAGAAATCCAGAAGATGTGAGAAGGGGAATTCATGCATAAGAGTTCATAAATTTCAAATTTTGAGAGATCAATGTTAAGTGTTTATCACACAAGATTGTATCATGAACTTATAATTATCATTTTGTAATTGATAGTTTTAATTCTAATGATCCCTTTTTTTGTTATTTTGGATAGAGAGCTTTATGAGTTATTTTGGATCTCTGGTCATAAACCTTGAGCACCAAAAAATTAGATACTATCTCTTGCTCCTAGCTTGTGTTGGTATACGTTTCTACAAATGAGGATGATTTTTAGGTACCCATTTGACCTTGGGTGCCTCAAAAATCGATTTTAATTGCTTATCATATTGTATTGAGTCATTTGAGGTTCTTTTAGGAACCCAAATCAATTTATGTGGACTACATTTCTTGAATGGACAATGATAAGCTACATGCCCAAATTTGCAACAAAAGTTGCATTTCTTTTAGGGTAAAACATGTAAGGTAGGGCCTTTAACAAAGGTGGTTGGATTATGGTGAGAGTTACTCATAAATCTGATTTTGTCTTTTTTATGAATATGACCCTTGTTTGCAAGGATCATATTCAAGGACCTGCTACCAACCTCAAACTATTCTAAGATTTTTTAAGTAGCAAGTTTTCCTTTTGAAGCATTTCTAATTTATCACATTTCGTACATGGAGCTAAACTATCATTGTGCTCAACTTTTAATATATTGTAATCACTAACAAGAGAATCATTCTGCTTTTTTAATAATTTATATTTTTTACTAATTGATTTGTATTCATCAAATAAATCATGAAAAGCATTTAATAGTTAATCAAAGGATAAATTTGCATCAAATGAACTACTCACCTAATCTCCAATGGCCATTAGTGCATAGTAAGCAACTTGCTTGGTGATGGTAGGCTCCTCTTCTTTGGATGCACTTGAGTCATCTCATGTTGTTTTAAGAGCTTTCTTTTTTGGTTGCCTCTTCTTGGCTAGGGGACATTCGCTCTTGTAATGTCCCGATTTCTTGTATTCGTAGCATATTACTAAATCTTTCTTGAGTTCAAATTTATTTTTAGTATCATTTTTAAATTTATTATTTTTTATGAATTTTTTGAATTTCCTTGTTAAGAGTGCCAAGTATTTATCAAGGTCCTCATCACTTGAGTTTCCTTTTAAGTGGTCTTCTTAGGTTTTTAATGCCATATCCTTCTTGTTCTTTAGAAGGGTGTCCTCATGCTCTTCATGAGCTTTGCATATCATTTCATAGGTCATTATTTATCCAATTAGTTCTTCAAGAGGAAAATTATTTAAATCATTGGCCTCTTGAATGGCTGTGACTTTAGGGTCCCAACTCTTTGGAAGGGATCTTAAAACTTTATTAACAAGTTCAAAATCCGAGAAACCTTTACCAAGTCATTTTAGACCATTGACGACTTCCATAAATCGGGTGCACATGTCTCCAATGGTCTCACTCGGTTTCATTCGAAATAACTCATAAGAATAAACTAAAAGATTAATTTTTGACTCCTTGACTCTACTAGTGCCTTCATGAGTCACTTCGAGTTTATGCCAAATATCAAAAGTCATTTCACAAATCGACACTCGATTAAACGTAGTCTAAAATTAATTTGTATTCATCAAATAAATCATGAAAAGCATTTAATAGTTCATCAAAGGATAAATTTGCATCAAATGAACTACTCACCTAATGTCCAATGGCCATTAGTGCATAGTAAGCAACTTGCTTGGTGATGGTAGGCTCCTCTTCTTTGGATGCACTTGAGTCATCTCATGTTGTTTTAAGAGTCTTCTTTTTTGGTTGCCTCTTCTTGGCTAGGGGACATTCGCTTTTGTAATGTCCCGATTTCTTGTATTCGTAGCATATTACTAAATCTTTCTTGAGTTCAAATTTATTTTTAGTATCATTTTTAAATTTATTCTTTTTTATGAATTTTTTGAATTTCCTTGTTAAGAGTGCCAAGTCTTTATCAAGGTCCTCATCACTTGAGTTTCCTTTTAAGTGGTCTTCTTAGGTTTTTAATGTCATATCCTTCTTGTTCTTTAGAAGGGTGTCCTCATGCTCTTCATGAGCTTTGCATATCATTTCATAAGTCATTATTTATCCAATTAGTTCTTCAAGAGGAAAATTATTTAAATCTTTGGCCTCTTGAATGGCTGTGACTTTAGGGTCCCAACTCTTTGGAAGGGATCTTAAAACTTTATTAACAAGTTCAAAATCCGAGAAACCTTTACCAAGTCATTTTAGACCATTGACGACTTCCATAAATCGGGTGCACATGTCTCCAATGGTCTCACTCGGTTTCATTCGAAATAACTCATAAGAATAAACTAAAAGATTAATTTTTGACTCCTTGACTCTACTAGTGCCTTCATGAGTCACTTCGAGTTTATGCCAAATATCAAAAGTCGTTTCACAAATCGACACTCGATTAAACGTAGTCAAAAATTAATTTGTATTCATCAAATAAATCATGAAAAGCATTTAATAGTTCATCAAAGGATAAATTTGCATCAAATGAACTACTCACCTAATCTCCAATGGCCATTAGTGCATAGTAAGCAACTTGCTTGGTGATGGTAGGCTCCTCTTCTTTGGATGCACTTGAGTCATCTCATGTTGTTTTAAGAGCCTTCTTTTTTGGTTGCCTCTTCTTGGCTAGGGGACATTCGCTCTTGTAATGTTCCGATTTCTTGTATTCGTAGCATATTACTAAATCTTTCTTGAGTTCAAATTTATTTTTAGTATCATTTTTAAATTTATTCTTTTTTATGAATTTTTTGAATTTCCTTGTTAAGAGTGCCAAGTCTTTATCAAGGTCCTCATCACTTGAGTTTCCTTTTAAGTGGTCTTCTTAGGTTTTTAATGTCATATCCTTCCTGTTCTTTAGAAGGGTGTCCTCATGCTCTTCATGAGCTTTGCATATCATTTCATAGGTCATTATTTATCCAATTAGTTCTTCAAGAGGAAAATTATTTAAATCTTTGGCCTCTTGAATGGCTGTGACTTTAGGGTCCCAACTCTTTGGAAGGGATCTTAAAACTTTATTAACAAGTTCAAAATCCGAGAAACCTTTACCAAGTCATTTTAGACCATTGACGACTTCCATAAATCGGGTGCACATGTCTCCAATGGTCTCACTCGGTTTCATTCGAAATAACTCATAAGAATAAACTAAAAGATTAATTTTTGACTCCTTGACTCTACTAGTGCCTTCATGAGTCACTTCGAGTGTATGCCAAATATCAAAAGTCTTTTCACAAATCGACACTCGATTAAACTCGTTTTTATCTAATGTACAAAACAAGACATTCATAGCCTTGGCATTTAAAGTGAAAGTGTTCTTTTCTAACTTATTCCAATCGTTCATTAGAAGAGAAGACTTTTGAAAACCAGTTTCGACAATGTTCCAAAGCTCAAAATCCATTGAAATTAGGAAGATCCTCATTCTAGTCTTCCAATATGTGTAATCCGTCCCATTGAACATAGGTGGATGTGTAATTGAATGACCCTCTTGGTTGCCGGCAAATGTCATCTCTCTTGGGTTTTAAACCAAACGATAGTGAACCTTGCTCTGATACCAATTATTAGGATCAAGAGCGGCACTAAGAGGGGGGGGGGGGGGGGGGGGGAGGGGTGAATTACTACAGCGGAAAATTTTCACTATTTCAAAAAACTTATTTTGATTAAAACCAATTCCAATAAGAATGGTTTCAATTCAATCCGTTTCGGAAGGAATTTGAACTTGAAACCTTCCGTGAAAGTGCAAGAGAAGACTAAGGTGATTTGCAGCAATATAAATTACACAAATGAAAAGTGTCGGTTCCATAAAGTCTTCGTACGATTAAAGCCAATCTCGGAAGATGTTTACATGAAAGCATATATAGACGTACTTAAAGCACAGTAAGGAGGAGAGCCAATTTGCTATAAAAGAAAGTTGCTCAAAGTAAATGCAAACTGAGTTTTAGAGTGGTGCGGTCAACGTGACCTACATCCACTTTCGACTTCCTCCTCCGACGAGGTCACCGACGTCCACTAGAGGCCTTCCTTCAATAGGCGAAGGCCAACCACCTTTTATAACTTTTCTCCTTTTGCCGAGTTTAGGAGACAACCATTGCAAGTTTCACTCATCTTTCTTGGATGGTTACAAGGCTAAGAGATGAAGGAGGAGAACTCTAACTTTTACAACACTTTAAGGCTCAAGAGCTCAAGATTATGCCAATAGGTTTCATGCCCTTTCATATAGAAAAGAGTGAGAATTTTATATGCCCCAATGGCTTTAAAAATGGAGCCAAAAAGTGTATAATCTCGACATTGGGTGGTACTACCGCTTAGTTTGGACGATACCACCGCCTGACAAAGCACGGAGACCGAGCTTTGGCGGTACCACCTCCTAACAAGGGCGATACCACCACTGGCAGCAATAACTACCGGCGGTGCCACTACCTGATAGGGGTAGTTCCACCGCCCAGAATTCCTGGGAGACCTAGTCTCCTAAGCGGTGCCACCGCCGGCCAGGAATTCAGGGTCTTGGTTGGGCCTTGAATCCAGCCCAAACCATCCCATCTTAGGGCCCAATTAGCTCCTAATTAAGTTAGTGGGATTATCTCCCAATCCTAACTTAATTTATGCTCTATCGTAGATAATTAAGACATATTTTCTGCACTTCATGTTTTGGTATGTCAATTGCTCTTCCGGTGAGCTTCTGGTGTACTTTCGGCGAACATCCGACGAACTCTCGATAATGCTCCGGCGGACTCCCGGCAAGCTCCTGGACTTTGCAACGATCTTCTTGGTGAGTTTCGACAAGCTTCTATGGCATGCTCCTGGACTTCTCGGTTGGTTCTCGTAGAACTTTCGACGAACGTCCGGACTTCCGTCAAACTCTCGAACTCCCAACATGATCTCGATCTTGACTCCGGCACAGCACCTGCTTTATGTCTTACTGCCATCGTAGTTAATCCTGTAAACTTTTCTCAACATATAGATTAGATCAAACAAATTACAATTGACTTCATCATTAAAATCCTAGATTCAACAGTTGCTATAAAAATGAATACAGATGATGAGATGCAAGGATTATTACTTCTCAACTCTTTGCCAGAAAGTTAGGAAACGTATGTGGTGACAATTTATAACTCCATGCCAGAGGAGACTCTAACTATAGAGATGGTTAAAGACAGTTTGCTAAATGAAGATGCTAGAAGGAAAGCATAGGGTGAATCTTCTTCTGGTGCATTTGTTACTGAAAAACAAGAAAGACGTGGAAGAAGTCATAACAGAAATCTACATGTTTATAGTGGAAGATCCAAGTCTAGAAAAGATATCAAATGTTTCCACTATAACAGGCTAGGTCACATGAAGAAAGAGTATAGGTTTTTGAAGCAAGAACAAAATGAAAGGAAAAAAATGAGAAAGAGACCAATGCAGTTGTTGTTGAAGGTGATATCATTATTGTTTGTGATGACGGTTATGTCAGTCTTGTAGATCAGGATAGTAACTGGGTAATTGACTCTAGTGCTTCATTTCATGTTACTTTTTATGGTGATTTCTTCAGATCTTACACTACTGGTGATTTTGGTAATGTCAAAATAGGAAACAGTGGTACATCTAAGATTGTGGGTATTGGAAATATTTTCTTGGAGACCAGTATTGAGAGCAAATTGATATTTAAATATATCAGGTATGTTCTAGATATTTGTCTTAACTTGATATCTATAGGCAGACTTGATGATGAGGGATTTACACGTTATTTTGGTGAAAGCAAATGGAAACTCACTAAAGGTTCTCTAATTGTGGTAAGAGGAAAGAAGTTTAACTCTTTTTATGTCATAGAAGCTAAGCTACACAAACAAGATATTAATGTAATTCAGAAGGTTGAAAGTATAGATCTTTGGCATAAGAGACTTGGTCATAACAACGAGAAGGGACTTCAAACTCTTGCTAGAAAGCAGTTCCTACTAGAGTTGCAAGGTATATCTCTTAAATCTTATGATAATTGCTTAGCTGGAAAAATATATAGAGTTGCATTTCATAAATATCCATTATTTAGAAGATCAGATGTTATTAATTTAGTTCATACTGATATCTGTACAATGCAAACTAGAACTCTTGGAGGTGCTCTTTATTTTGTTACTTTCATTTATGATCATTTTAGAAAAGTTTGGGCTTTTACTTTGAAATCTAAAGACCAGGTACTCGATGTTTTTAAAGAGTTTCATGTTAGTGTTGAAAGAGAAACTGACAAAAAGCTAAAGTGTATTCGAACAGATAATGGTGGCAAGTACAAGAGTCCTTTTGAGAATTATTACAGGTTTCATGGTATTAGGCTTGAGAAAACAGTTCCTAAAACTCCTCAATAGAATGATGTACAGAAAGGATGAATAGAACCATTAAAGAAATGATTAGGTGTATGATTTCCTACGCCAAGTTACTGAAGTCATTTTGGGGGGAGGCTATGAGAACTACAGTTGATCTGATAAATCTTTCTTCATTAGTTCCTATAAAAGGTGATGTTCTAGAGAGAGTATGGAAAGGAAAAGATATATGTTATGATCACTTGAGAGTCTTTGGGTGTAAAACATATATTCATATTCCCAAATATTAGAGGTCCAAGCTTGATAATAAGGTAAAATCATATATCTTTTTGGGATATGGTCATGAAGAGTTTGGGGACAGATTATGGGATCCAATGAACAAGAAGATTATTAAAGCAGAGATATTGTATTTCTTGAAGACCAATTGTTTGATGATGGTGATAATATTAAGAAGCCAAAAACCTCTGTTTATATTCCTTTGAGTTTGTGTCACACCCCTCAAAATATCGATAATATATAAAAAAAAAATCAACACAAATCCATCCAGGATCCAAACACACATTTGAGGTTACTAAGAAAACATTCAAGTCAAAATTTCACCTCTATAATCCACAAATTCATAAACCCTGTGCAGTTCATAAATATACAACACATCGCTCGATGATTCATAAAATCTGAACCCAACTCACCAAAATAATAACCACAACATAAATTCACAAGTGTGAGGGTCTATGTAGTCACAAAACCAACGTTTACCATAAGTTCATATCATTACACGAATTAAACTTAACATTCCAGAATCCTAAACATGATAGGTCCTTTAAACTTATACAATATCCACAAGTTTAGATTCACCGTCAACATTTCGTTAGATGCAGAGTGTGCTTATACAACAAAAACATATATACTAACAAAGATCTACCTAAAATCTTTTAGCTTTCCACTACCTCAACCCAATCTTAACATTTAAGCAAGCGACAAGCTATCTTAAAAAATTTATACAGCAACGAGGTGAGCATATAAAGCTCAGCAAATGACTAACATATCCATGGCAAAAGAGGGCAATTTTCAAACAAATAAGGTTTCAAAATGCAAGATAGAATATAAGAATTCATAGACGTAATATCATTAGGTGCAGAATCACAAATGTCATTTCAATCAAACATAATTGGTTCATAACAAATGAAGCATAGAGTAATTGGAGCATATCAATAGCATATGAAATGTTCCGGAGCATATCAATGACATATAGAACATTTCGAAGCGTAACAATAATAGATGAAACATTTCGGAGCATATCAGTAACAAATGAAACGTTTCGGAGCATATCAATGGCGGATAAAATGTTCTAGAGCATATCAACAGCGCTTGGAACATTTCGAAGCATATCAATAACCAATATCAAACATAAGCTCAAACGTTATATTTGACGTTGCATTCATACCATTCTTATCCAAAGCATGTATAGAAACACATAACCAAAGCTCTAGATATCGAATCAAACATACAGAAGGTGTAGTGGGACCATAGACAGAATGTGATTCATCCATTTCTGAATGACCACCAGACAGAAGTCTCCCACGTCTGGGAGCTCCATCCACCCACGTCTAGGTGAAGTCAAAGGGGGCCGGTAGAGCATTCTTATTGCTTACTGATTTAGCGGCTTACTACTTTAGTACCTTTAGGATCCTAATAGGTCACACATATATGGTAGGTGTTGCGACGAGTAGATGTTCATATATGAGATATTCGCTAGAGCCTATATCTTATTGGATATCTAATAAGCCCATGAATTATTGGATCTTGTGGATAAGATCCAATAAGAGCTACTGACAGATTATTTGGTAGAAATCCATTAATCTAAAAGGCTTGAGTAGTTAGATAGAGATTCAACACCCAATAGGACATGATCCATTATAGTTAAATTGATAGGGGCCTCTATAAATATGAGGGAATCAAATATGTCATAGGCTAGACCTTTTTTAGTCGTCGTCTCCTATACTCCTTTTCAGTCAATGGTCTCAGTTTGGAGCATGTGAATAGAAAAAAAAATCGACCAGTTCTTAATCACGTGATGCATGTGGAAAGAATGAGTATACATATATAATTTTACTACTAAAAATAAGAGAAACCTGAGAGGATTATATGCCCTTGATTATCTAATTCTTCAATTAATATGAGATTAAATGATCTTGATCTAAGATTGGAACTCTAGCCTCGTAAAGCAGGCTAGTATATGCCCTTCTAACCTAACTCGATGAACAATTGGGTATCTACCAAAGGTATCAAAAAATTCAGAAAAAAAAAAAGAAATATGTCTTCTAAAACTTTTCCAACTCCATCCAAACACTTTTCCATATTGCTAGGGACAATGTTCATTTACTCAAAGCACATGAAGGTCTAGGTTTGAATGATCCATTATAGTTAAATTGATAAGGGCCTCTATAAATATCAGGGAACCAAATGGGTCATAGGCTAGACCCTTTTTGGTCGTCGTCTCCTATATTTCTTTTCAGCCAATAGCCTAAATTTAGAGCATGTGAATAGCAAAAAAAATCGACCACTTCTTAAACACGTGATGCACGTGGAAAGAATGAGTATACCTACATAATTTTACCTCTAAAAATAATAGAAACTTAGAGGCTTACAAGCCTTTGATTATTTAATTCCTTAATTAATATGAGATTAAATGATCTTGATCTAAGATTAGAACTCTAGCCTCGTAATACAGGCTGATAGATGCCCTTCTAACCCATATCCCAATGAACAATTGGGTATCTAACAAAGGTATCAAAAGATTCGGAAAAAATAATGAAAGATGTCTTCTAAAACTCTACCAACTCGATCCAAAGCACATAAAGGACTAGGTTTGAATGATCCATTATAGTTAAATTGATAGGGGCATCTATAAATATGAGAGAACCAAATAGGTCATAGGCTAGACCCTTTTTGGTCGTCGTATCCTATACTCCTTTTCAGCCAATAGCCTCAGTTTGTAGCATGTGAAGAGTAAAAACATCGAACCCTTCTTAATCACGTGATGTACGTGGAAAGAATGAATATACCTATATAATTTTACCTCTAAAAATAAGAGAAACATGAGAGGCCTATAAGCCCTTGATTATCTAATTCTTCAATTAATATGAGATTAAATGATCTTGATCTAAAATTAGAACTCTAGCCTCGTAATGCCAGCTAGTAGATGCCCTTCTAACCCATATCTCGATGAACAATTGGGTATCTAAAAAGGTATCAAACGATTCGAAAAAAATAATGAAATATATCTTCTAAAACTATGACAACTCCATCTAAATAATTAAACATATTGCTGGGGACATTGTTATTTGACTCAAAGCACATGAAGGTCCAGGTTTGAATGATCCATTATAGTTAAATTGATAGGGGGCCTATATAAATATGAGGGAACCAAATGGGTCATAGGCTAGACCCTTTTTGGTCATCGTCTCCTATACTCCGTTTCAGCCAATAGCCTAAGTTCGGAGCATTTGAATAGCAAAAAAAAATTGTCCCTTTCTTAATCACGTGATGCACGTGGAAAGAATGAGAATACCTATGTAATTTTCTCTAAAAATAAGAGAAACTTGAGAGGCTTATAAGCCCTTGATTATTTAATTCCTCAACTAATCTTAGATTAAATGAACTTGATCTAGAATTGGAACTCTACCCTTGTAATTCAGGCTGGTAGATGCCCTTTAAACCCATATCCCGATGAACAATTGGGTATCAAACAAAGGTAATAAAAGATTCGAAAAAAATATTAAAAGATGTTTTCTAAAAATCTACCAACTCCATCTAAACACTTAACCATATTGCTAGGGACAATGTTAACTGACACAAAGCACATGAAGGTCTAGGTTTGAATGATCCATTATAGTTAAATTGATAGGGGTCTCTATAAATATAAGGGAACCAAATGGGTCATAGGCTAGACCCTTTTTGGTCATCATCTCCTATACTCCTTTTCAGCCAATAGCCATAGTTTGGAGCATGTGAATAGCAAAAAAAATCGACCCATTCTTAATTACATGATACATGTGGAAAGAATGAGTATACCTACATAATTTTACCTCTAAAAATAAGAAAAACCTGAGAGGCTTATAAGCTCTTGATGAACTAATTCTTCAATTAATATGAGATTAAATGATCTTGATCTAAGATTGGAACTCTAGCCTCGTAATGTAGGCTCGTAGATGCCTTCCTAACCCATATCCCGATGAACAATTGGGTATCTAACAAAGGTATCAAACAATTTAAAAAAAATAATGAAGGATGTCTTCTAAAACTCTACCAACTCCATCCAAATAATTAACCATATTGCTGGGGACAATGTTAATTGACTCAAAGCACATAAAGGTCAAGGTATGAATGATCCATTATAATTAAATTAATAGGGGCCTCTATAAATATGAAGGAACCAAATGGGTCATAGGCTAGACCATTTTTGGTCATCATCTCCTATACTTCTTTTCAGCCAATACCCTTAGTTCGGAGCATGTGAATAGCAAAAAAAATCATCCCCTTCTTAATCACGTGATGATGCATGTGGAAAGAATGAGAATACCTATATAATTTTACCTCTAAAAATAAGAGAAACTTGAGAGGCTTATAAGCCCTTGATTATTTAATTCCTCAATTAATATGCGATTAAATGATCTTGATCTAAGATTGAAACTCTAGCCTCGTAATTCAGGCTAGTAGATGCCCTTCAAACCCATATCCCGATAAACAATTGTGTATCTAACAAAGGTGTCAAAATATTCGAAAAAAACAGTGAAAGATGTCTTCTAAATCTCTACCAACTCCATCCAAACACTTAATCATATTACTTGGGACAATGTTAACTGACTCAAAGCACATGAAGGTCTAGGTTTAAATGATCCATTATAGTTAAATTGATAAGAGCCTCAATAAATATTAGGGAACCAAATGGGTCATAGGCTAGACCCTTTTTGGTCATCGTCTCCTATACTCCTTTTCAGCTAATGGCCTCAGTTCAGAGCATGTGAATAGCAAAAAAAATTGACCCCTTCTTAATCACGTGATGCCCGTGGAAAGAATGAGTATACCTACATAATTTTACCTCTAAAAATAATAGAAACCTGAGAGGCTTATAAGCCCTTGATTATCTAATTCTTCAATTAATATGAGATTAAATGATCTTGATCTAAGATTGGAACTCTAGCCTCATAATGTAGGCTGGTAGTGCCCTTCTAACCCATATCCCGATGAACAATTGGGTATCTAACAAAGGTATCAAAAGATTCGAAAAAAATAATGAAAGATGTCTTCTAAAACTCTACCAAATCCATCCAAGCACTTAACCATATTGCTGGGGACAATGTTAACTGACTCAAAGCATATGAATGTTTAGGTTTGAATAATCCATTATAGTTAAATTAATAGGGGCCTCTATCAACATAAGGGAACCAAATGGGTCATAGGCTAAACCCTTTTATATCGTCGTCTCCTATACTCCTTTTCAGCCAATAGCCTGAGTTTGGAGCATGTGAATAGCAAAAAAAATCGACACCTTTTTAATCACATGATACACGTGGAAATAATCAGTGTACCTACATAATTTTACATCTAAAAATAAGAGAAACAAGAGAGGCTTATAAGCCGTTGATTATCTAATTCTTCATTTAATATGTGATTAAATGACCTTGATCTTAGATTGGAACTCTAGCTTCAAAATGTAGGCTAGTAGATGCCTTCTAACTCATATCTCAATTAACAATTGGGTATCTAACAAAGGTATCAAAAGATTCAAAAAAAATAAATGAAAGATGTCTTCTAAAACTCTATCAACTTCATCTAAACACTTAAACATATTGCTGGGGACAATGTTAATTGACTCAAAGCAAATGAAGGTCTAGATTAGAATGATCCATTATAGTTAAATTGATAGGGTCCTCTATAAATATGAGGGAACCAAATGTGTCATAGGCTTGACCCTTTTTGGTCATCATCTGCTATACTCCTTTTTAGCCAATAGCCTCAGTTTGGAGCATGTGAATAGCAAAAAAATTCAGCTCCTTAATCTTATGATGCACATGAAAAGAATGAGTATACCTACATAATTTTACATCTAAAAATAAGAGAAACCTGAGAGGCTTATAAGCCCTTGATTATCTAATTCTTCAATTAATAAGAGAATAAATGATCTTGATTTAAGATTGGAACTCTAGCCTCGTAATGTAGGTTGGTAGATGCCTTTCGAACCCATATCCCGATGAACAATTGGATATGTAACAAAGGTATCAAAAGATTTGAAAAAAATAATGAAATACGTCTTCTAAAATTCTACCAACTCCATCCAAACACTTAACCATATTGCTGGGGACAATGTTATGTGACTCAAAGCGCATGAAGGTCTAGGTTTGAATGATCTATTATAGTTAAAATAATTGGGGCCTTTATAAGTATGAGGGAACCAAATGGGTTATAGACTAGACCCTTTTTGTTCATCGTCTCCTATACCCCTTTTCAGCCAATTGCCTCAATTTGGAGCATGTGAATAGCAAAAAATATCGACCCCTTCTTAATCACGTGATGCATGTGGAAAAAATGAGTATACCTACATAATTTTACCTCTACAAATAAGAGAAACCTAAGAGATATAAAAGCCCTTGATTATTTAATTCTTTAATTAATATGAAATTAAATGATCTTGATCTAAGATTGGAACTCTAGCTTGGTAATGCAGGCCAGTAGATGCCCTTCTAAACCATATCCCAATGAAAAATTGGGTATCTAACAAAGGTATGAAAAGATTCGGAAAAAACAATGAAAGATGTCTTCTAAAACTCTACCCACTCAATCGAAACACTTAACCATATTGTTGGGGACAATGTTAACTCACTCAAAGCATATGAAGGTCTAGGTTTGTTTGATCCATTATTGTTAAATTAATAGGGGCCTTTATAAATATGAGGGTACCAAATGGGTCATAGGCTAGACCTTTTTTGGGTCTCCTATATTCCTTTTTAGCCAATAGCTTGAGTTTGCAGCATGTGATTAGAAAAAAAAAATCGATCCCTTCTTAATCACGTGATGCACATGAAAGGAATGAGTATACCTACATAATTTTAACTCTAAATATAAGATAAACCTAAGATAATCCCTTGATTATTTAATTCCTCAATTAATATGAGATTAAATGATCTTGATCTAAGATTGGAACTCTAGCCTCGTAATATAGGCGGGTAGATGCCCTTCTAACCCATATCCCAATAAACAATTGGGTATCTAATAATGGTATCAAAAGATTCGGAAAAAACAATGAAATATATCTTCTAACACTTGACTAACTCCATCCAAACACTTAAACATATTGCTGGTGATAATGTTAATTAACCCAAACACATGAAGGACTAGCTTTGAATGTGCAATATTGTTAAATTGATAGGGTCTTTTATAAATATGAGGGAACTAAATGAGTCATAGGCTAGACCCTTTTTGGTCGTCTCTACTATACACCTTTTTAGCCAAAAGCCTTAGTTTGGAGCATATGAATAGCAAAAAAAATCGATCCCTTCTTAATCACGTGATGCACGTGGAATGAATGAGTATACCTCAATAATTTTTTCTCTAAAAATAAGAGAAACCTAAGAGGCTTATAAGCCCTTGATTATATAATTCTTCAATTAATATGAGATTAAATGATCTTGATTTAAGATTGGAATTCTAGCCTCATAATGTAGGCTGGTAGATTTCCTTCTAACCCATATCTCGATGAACAATTAGTTATCTAACAAATGTATCAAAAGATTCAGAAAAAACAATGAAAGATGTCTTCTAAAACTTTACCAACTACATCCAAACACATAACCATATTTCTGGTGTCAATGTTAACTAACTCAAAGTATATTAAGGTCTAGGTTTGAATGATCAATTATAGTTAAATTGATAAAGGCCTCTATAAATATGAGAGAACCAAATGAGTCATAGGTTAGACCCTTTATGGTCGTCATCTCCTATACTCCTTTTCAGATAATATCCTGAGTTTGGAGCAAATGAATAGCGAAAAAAATCGACACTTTTTAATCACGTGATACACGTAGAAAGAATGAGTATACCTACATAAGTTTACCTTAAAAAATAAGAGAAACCTGAGAGGCTTATAAGCCCTTGATTATTTAATTACTCAATTAATATGAGATTAAATGATCTTGATCTAATATTGGAACTCTAGCCTCGTAATACAGGTTGGTAGATGCCCTTCTAACCCATATCACGATGAACAATTGGGTATCTAATAAAGGTATCAAACGATTCGAAAAAAACAATCAAAGATATCTTCTAAAACTCTAGCAACTCCATCCAAACACTTAACCATATTGCTGGGGAAAGTGTTAACTGACTCAAAGCATATGAAGGTCTATGTTTGAATGATCCATTAGAGTTAAATTGATAGGGGCCTCTATAAATATGAGGGAACCAAATAGGTCATAGACTAGAGCATCTTTGGTCGTCGTCTCCTAAACTCCTTTTCAGCCAATACACTGAGTTTGGAGCATGTGAATAGTAAAAAAAATCGACCCCATCTTAATCACGTGATGCACGTGGAAAGAATTAGTATACCTACATAATTTTACCTCTAAAAATAATAGAAACTTAGAGGCTTACAAGCAGTTGATTATTTAATTCCTTAATTAATATGAGATTAAATGATCTTGATCTAAGATTGGAACTCTAGCCTCGTAATACAGGCTGGTAGATGCCCTTCTAACCCATATCCCAATGAACAATTAGGTATCTAACAAAGGTATCAAAAGATTTGTAAAAAACAATGAAAGATGTCTTTTAAAACTCTACCAACTCCATCCAAACACAACCATATTGCTGGGGATAATGTTAACTGGCTCAAAGCACATGAAGGTCTAGGTTTGAAAAATCCATTATAGTTAAATTGATTGGGGCATCTATAAATATGAGGGAACCAAATGGGTCATGGGCTACACCCTTTTTGGTCATCATCTCTTATACTCCTTTTCAGCCAATAGCCACAGTTTGGAGCACATGAATAGTAAAACAAATCGACCCCTTCCTAATCATGTGATGCACATAGAAAGAATGAGTATACCTACATAATTTTACCTCTAAAAATAAGAGAAACCGGAGAGGCTTATAAGCCCTTGATTATCTAATTCTTCAATTAATATGTAATTAAAAGATCTTGATCTAAGATTGGAACTCTAGCCTCGTAATGTAGGCTGGTAGATTCCCTTCTAACCTAAATCCCGATTACAATTGGGTATCTAACAAAGGTATCAAAAGATTCAGAAAAAATAATGAAAAATGTCTTCTAAAACTCTACCAACTCGATCCAAACACTTAACCATATTGCTGGGGACAATGTGAATTGACTCAAAGCACATGAAGGTTTAGGTTTGAATGATCCATTATAGTTAAATTGATAGGAGCCTCTATAAATATGAGAGAACCAAATGAGTCATTGGTTAGACCCTTTTTGGGCGTTGTATTATATACTACATTTCAGCCAATTACCTTAATTTGGTGCATGTGAATAGCAAAAAAAATCTACTCCTTCTTAGTCACATGAAGCACGTGAAAAAATTAAGTATACCTACATAATTTTACCTCTAAAAATAAGAGAAACCTGTGAGGCTTATAAGCCCTTGATTATCTAATTCTCCAATTAATATAAGATTAAATGATTTTGATCTAAGATTAAAACTCTAGCCTCATAATGCAGGCTGGTAGATGCGCTTCTAACCCATATACCGATGAATAATTGGGTATCTAACAAAGGTATCAAAAGATTAGGAAAAAACAATGAATGATGTCTTTTAAAACTCAACCAACTCCATCCAAACACTTAACCAATTTGCTGGGGACAATATTTACGGACTCAAAGCATATGAAGGTCTACGATTGAATGATCCATTATAGTTAAATTGATAGGGCCTCTATAAATATGAGGGAACCAAATGCTTCAAAGGCTAGACCCTTTTTGGTCATCGTCTACTATACTTCTTTTCAGCCAATAGCATCTGTTTGGAGCATATGAATAGCAAAACAAATCGATCCCTTCTTAATCACGTGTTGCATGTGGAAAGAATAGTATACCTACATAATTTTACATCTAAAAATAAGAGAAACCTTAGAGGCTTATAAGCCCTTGATTATCTAATTCTCTAATTAATATGATATTAAATGATTTTGATCTAAGATTAAAACTCTAGCCTCATAATGCAGGCTAGTAGATGCGCTTCTAACCCATATCTCAATGAACAATTGGGAATCTAACAAAGGTATCAAAAGATTAGGAAAAAAACAGTGAAAGATGTCTTCTAAAACTCAACCAACTCCATCCAAAATTTAACCAATTTGTTGGGAGCAATATTTAAGGGCTCAAAATATATGAAGGTCCATTATAGTTAAATTTATAGGGGCCTCTATAAATATGAGAGAACCAAATGCTTCATAGGCTAGACCCTTTTTGGTCATCGTCTCCAATACTTCTTTTTAGCCAATAGCCTCAGTTTGGAGCATGCGAATAGTAAAAAAAATCGACCCCTTTTTAATCATGTGATGCACGGGGAAATAATCAGTATACCTACATAATTTTACATCTAAAAATAAGATAAACCTAAGAGGCTTATAAGCCCTTAATTATCTAATTCTTCAATTAATATGAAATTAAATGATCTTGATCTAAGATTGGAACTCTAGCCTCGTAATGTAGGTCGGTAGATGCTCTTCTAACCCATATCCCGATGAACAATTGGGTATATAACAAAGTTATCAAAAGATTCAGAAAAAAACAAAGAAAGATGTTTTCTACAACTCTACCAACTCCATCCAAACAATTAACCATATTGCTGGGGTCAATGTTAACTGACTCAAAGCAAATGAAGGATTAGGTTTGAATGATCCTTTATAGCTAAATTGATAGAGGCCTCTATAAATATCAGGGAACCAAATAGGTCATAGGCTAGACCCTTTTTGGTCATCGTCGCCTATACACCTTTTTAGCCAAAAGCCTCAGTTTGGAGCATATGAATCGCAAAAAAAATCGATCCCTTCTTAATCACGTGATGCACGTAGAATGAATGAGTATACCTACATAATTTTACCTCTAAAAATAAGATAAACCTGAGAGGCTTATAAGCCCTTGATTATCTAATTCTTTAATTAATATGAAATTAAATGATCTTGATAAAAAATTGGAACTCTAGCCTCGTAATGTAGGCTGATAGATTCCCTTCTAACCCATATCCCGATGAACAATTAGGAATATAACAAAGGTATCAAAAGATTCTGAAAAAATAATGAAAGATATCTTCTAAAATTCTACCAACTACATCCAAATATTTAACCAATTTACTAGGGACAATATTATCTGACTCAAAGCACATAAAGGTCTAGTTTTGAATGATCCATTATAGTTAAATTGATTGGGGCCTCTATAAATTTGAGGGAACGAAATGGTTCATAGGCTAGACCCGTTTTGGTCATCGTCTCCTATACTCCTTTTCAGCCAATAGCTTCAGTTCGGAGCATGTGAATAGTAAAAAAAATAAACCTCTTCTTAATCAAATGATGCTTGTGGAAAGAATGAGTATACCTACATAATTTTACCTCTAAAAATATGAGAAACTTGAGAGGCTTATAAGCCCTTGATTATCTAATTTTTTAATTAATATGAGATTAAATAATCTTGATCTAAGATTGAAACTCTAGCCTCGTAGTGTCGGCTGGTAGATGCCCTTCTAACCCAAATCCTGATGAACAATTGAATATCTAACAAAGGTATCAAAAGATTCAAAAAAAACAATGAAAGATATCTTCTAAAACTCTACTAACTCCATCCAAATACTTAACCATATTGCTAGGGACAATGTTAACTGACTCAAAGCACATTAAGGTTTAGATTTGAATGAACCATTATAGTTAAATTGATAGGGGTCTCTATAAATATGAGGGAACCAAATGGGTCGTAAGCTAGACTGTTTTTGGTCGTCGTCTCCTATACTCCTTTTCAGCCAATAGCCTCAGTTTGGAGCATGTGAATAGCAAAAAAAATCGAACCCTTCTTAATCTGGTGATGCACGTGGAAAGATTGAGCATACCTACATGTTTTTTCCTCTAAAAATAAGATAAACCTGAGAGGCTTATAAGCCCTTAATTATCTAATTCTTCAATTAATATGAGATTAAATTATCTTGATCTAAGATTGGAACTCTATCCTCGTAATGTCTGCTGGTAGATGCCCTTCTAACCCATATCCCGATGAACAATTGGGTATCTAACAAAGGTATCAAAAGATTCAAAAAAAACAATGAAAGATGTCTTCTAAAACTCTTCCAACTCCATCCAAACCCTTAACCAATTTGCTGAGAATAATATTAACTGACTCAAAGCATATGAAGGTCTAGGTTTGAATGATTCATTATAGTTAAATTGATTGGGGCCTCTATAAATATTAAGGTACCAAATGGTTCATAGGCTAGACCCTTTTTGGTCATCGTCTCCTATACTCCATTTTAGCCAATAGCCTCAGTTTGAAGCATGTGAATAACAAAAAAAATCGACCACTTCTTAATCACGTGATGCACGTGGAAAGAACGAGTACACCTACATAATTTTACCTCGAAAAATAATATAAACTTGATAGGCTTACAAGCCCTTGATTATCTAATTCTTCAATTAATATGAGATTAAATTATCTTGATCTAAGTTTGGATTCTAGCCTCGTAATGTAGGTTGGTAGATGCCCTTCTAACCCATATACCGATGAACAATTGTATATCTAACAAAGGTATCAAAAGATTCAGAAAAAATAATGAAAGATGTTTTCTAAAACTCTACCAACTCTATCTAAACAAATAACTATATTGCTGGGGACAATGTTAACTCACTCAAAGCACATGAAAGATTAGGTTTGAATGATCCATTATAGTTAAATTGTTAGGGACCTCTATAAATATGAGGGAACCAAATAGGTCAAAGACTGGACCCTTTTTGGTCGTCGTCTCCTATACATATTTTTAGCCAATAGCCTCAGTTTGGAGCATGTGAATAGCAAAAAAATCGAACCCTTCTTAATCACGTGATGCACGTGGAAAGAAAGAGTATACCTACATAATTTTACCTCTAAAAATAAGATAAACCTGAGAGGCTTATATGCCATTGATTATCTAATTCTGCAATTAATATTAGTTTAAATAATCTTGCCCTAAGTTTGGAACTCTAGCCTCGTAATGTAGGTTGTTGGTAGATGCCCTTCTAACCCATATTCCGATGAACAATTATGTATCTAATAAAGGTATCAAAAGATTCAAAAAAAACAATGAAAGATATCTTCTAAAACTCTACCAAATACATCCAAACACTTAACCAATTTACTGGGGACAATATTATCTGACTCAAAGCACAAGAGGGTCTAGGATTGAATGATCCATTATAGTTAAATTGATAGGGGTCTCTAAAAATATGAGGGAACCAAATGGTTTATAGGCTACACCCTTTTGGTCATCGTCTCCTATACTCCTTTTCAGCCAATAGCTTCAGTTTGGAGCATGTGAATATAAAAAACAATCGACCTCTTCTTAATCACATGATGCATGTGGAAAGAATGAGTATACCTACATAATTTTACCTTGAAAAATAAGAGAAACCTAAGAGGCTTATATGTCTTTGATTATCTAATTCTTCAATTCATATGAGATTAAATGATCTTGATCTAAGATTGAAACTCTAGCCACGTAATGTAGGCTGGTAGATGCCCTTCTAACCCATATCCCGATGAACAATTGGATATCTAACAAAGGTATCAAAAGATTCAAAAAAAAAATGAAAAATGTCTTTTAAAACTCTACCAACTCTATCCAAACACTTAACCATATTGCTGGGGACAAAGTTAACTGACTCAAAGCACATGAAGGTTTAGATTTGAATGATCCATTAATGTTAAATTGATAGGGGCCCCTATAAATATGAGGGAACCAAATGGGTCATAGGCTAGACCCTTTTTGGTCGTCGTCTCCAACACTCCTTTTCAGCTAATAGCCTTAGTTTGGAGCATGTGAATAGCAAAAAAAATCGAACCCTTCTTAATCACGTGATGCACGTGGAAAGAATAAGTATACCTACATAATTTTACCTCTAAATATAAGATAAACTTCAGAGGCTTATAAGCCCTTGATTATCTAATTCTTCAATTAATATGAGATTAAATGATCTTTATCTAAGATTGGAACTCTTGCCTCGTAATGTAGGCAAGTAGATGCCCTTCTAACCCATATCCTGATGAAAAATTGGATATCTAACAAAGGTAACAGAAGATTCGAAAAAAACAATGAAAGATGTCTTCTAAAACTCTACCAACTCCATCCAAACACTTAACTATATTGCCGTGGACAATGTTATTTTACTCAAAGCACATGAAGGTCTAGGTTTAAATAATCTATTATAGTTAAATTGATAGGGGCCTCTATAAATATAAGGGAACCAAATGGGTCATAGGCTGGACCCTTTTTGGTCATCGTCTCCTACACTCCTTTTCAGCCAATTGCCTCAGTTTGGAGCATGTGAATAGCAAAAAAAAGGACCCCTTCTTAATCACGTGATGCATGTGGAAAGAATTAGTATACATGCATAATTTTACCTCTAAAAATAAGAGAAAACTGAGAGGCTTATAAGCTATTGATTATTTAATTAATCAATTAAGATAAGATTAAATGATCTTGATCTAAGATTCGAACTCTAGCCTCGTAATGCAAGGTAGTAGATGCCTTTCTAACCCATATCCCGATGAACAATTGGGTATCTAACAAAGGTATCAAAAGATTCGAAAAAAAAATAATCAGATCTTCTAAAACTCTACCAACTCCATCCAAACACTTAACCATATTGCTGGGGATAATGTTAACTGATTCAAAGCACATGAAGGTCTAGGTTTGAATGATCCATTATAGTTAAATTGATAGGGGCCTCTATAAATATGAGAGAATCAAATTGGTCATAGGCTAGACCCTTTTTGGTCGTTGTCCCCTTAACTCCTTTTTAGCCAATAGCCTTACTTTGGAGCAAGTGAGTAGCAAAAAACATCAACTATTCTTAATCATGTGATGCATGTAGAAAGAATGAGTATACCTACATAAGTTTACCTCTAAAAATAAGAGAAACCTGAGAGGCTTATAAGCCCTTGATTATCTAATTTTCTAATTAATATGAGACTCAATAATCTTGATCTAAGATTGGAACTCTAGCCTCATAATGCCGGATGGTAGATGCCCTTCAAACCCATATAACGTTGAACAATTGGGTATCTAACAAATGTATCAAAAGATTCAGAAAAAACATTGTAAGATGTCTCCTAAACTCTACCTACTCCATCCAAACACTTAACCATAATGCTTGGGACAATGTTAACGGACTCAAAGCACATGAAGGTCTAGGGTTGAATGATCCATTATAGTTAAATTTATAGAGACCTCTATAAATATGAGGGAACAAAATGGGTCAAAGGCTAGACCCTTTTTGGTCGTCGTCTCCTGTACTCTTTTTCAACCAATAGCCTCAGTTTGGAGCATGCAAATCGCAAAAAAAATCGACCATTCTTAATCACGTGATGCATGTAGAAAGACAGAGTATACCTACATAATTTTACCTCTAAAAATAAGAGAAACCTGAGCGGCTTATAAGCCCATAATTATCTAATTCTTCATTTACTATGAGATTAAATGATCTTGATCTAAGATTGGAACTCTAGCCTCGTAATGCAAGCTAGTAGATGCCCTTCTAACTCATATCCCGATGAACAATTGGGTATCTAACAAAGGTATCAATATATTCGGAAAAAATAATTAAATATGTCTTCTAAAACTCTAACAACTTCATCCAAATACTTAACTATATTGCTGGGGAAAATGTTAAAAACTAAAAGCACATGAAGGTCCAGGATTAAATGTTCCATTATAGTTAAATTAATAGGGGCCTCTATAAATATGAGGGAACCAAATAGGTCATCGGCTACACCCTTTTTGGTCGTCATCTCCTATACTCCTTTTCAGCTAATAGCCTGAGTTTGGAGCATGTGAATAGCAAAAAAAATCTATCCCTTCTTAATCACGTGATGCATGTGGAAAGAATGAGTATACTTACATAATTTTACCTCTAAAAATAAGACATACTAAGAGGCTTATAAGCCCTTGATTATTTAATTCCTCAATTAATATGAGATTAAATTATCTTGATCTAAGATTGGAACTCTAGCCTCGTAATACAGGCTGGTAGTTGCCCTTCAAACCCATATCCCGATGAACAATTGGGTATCTAACAAAGGTATCAAAAGATTCTGAAAAAATAATAAAAAAGATATCTTCTAAAACTTTACCAACTCTATCCAAATAAGAATGTGTACCTACATAATTTTACCTGTAAAAATAAGAGAAACCTGAGAGGCTTATAAGCCCTTGATTATCTAATTTTTCAACTAATATGAGATTAAATGATCTTAATCGAAGATCGAAAATCTAGCCATGTAATGTTGTCGGGTAGATGCCCTTCTAATCCATATCCCGACGATCAATTGGGTATCTAACAAAGTTATCAAAAGATTCGGAAAAAACAAGAATAGATGTCTTCTAAAACTCTACCAACTCCATCCAAACACTTAACCATATTGCTGTTTACAAAGTTATTTACCGCAAAGCACATGAAGATCTAGGTTTCAATAATCTATTATAGGTAAATTGATAGGGGGCCTCTATAAATATGAGGGAACTAAATGGGTCATAGGTTGGACCCTTTTTAGTCACTCCTATACTCATTTTCAGCCAATAGCCTGAGTTTGGAGCATGTGAATAGCAAATAAAATCGACCACTTCTTAATCACGTGATGCTCGTGGAAAGAATGAGTATACTTACTTAATTTTACCTCTAAAAATAAGAGAAAACTGAGGCTTATCAGCTCTTGATTATCTAATTCTTCAATTAATATGAGATTAAATGATCTTAATCTAAGATTTGAACTCTAGCCTCGTAATGTAGGCTGGTATATGCCCTTCTAACCCATATCCCGATGAATAATTGGGTATCTAACAAAGGTATCAAAAGATTTATAAAAAATAATGAAAGATGTCTTCTAAAACCCTACCAACTCTATCTAAACACTTAACCATATTGTTGGGGATAATTTTAATTGACTCAAAACACGTGAAGGTCTAGGTTTGAATGATCCATTATAGTTAAATTGATAGGGGGCCTCTATAAATATGAGAGAACCAAATGGGTCATAGGCTAGACCCTTTTTGTTCGTCGTCTCCTATACTAATTTTTAGCCAATAGCCTCAGTTTGGAGAATGTGGATAGCAAAAAAAATCGACCCATTCTTAATCACGTGATGCACGTGGAAAGAATGAGTATACCTATATAATTTTACCTCTAAAAATAAGAAGAGGTCGATTTTTTTTACTATTCACATGCTCCAAACTGAGGCTATTGGCTGAAAAGGAATATAGGAGACGATGACCAAAAAGGGTCTAGCCTATTACCCATTTAACTCCCTCATATTTATAGAGGCCCCTATCAACTTAACTATAATGGATCATTCAAACCTAGACAATCATGTACTTTGAGTCAGTTAACATTATCCCTAGCAATATGGTTAATTGTTTGGATGGAGTTGGTAGAGTTTTAGAAGATATCTTTCATTGTTTTTTCTGAATCATTTGATACTTTTGTTAGATACCCAATTGTTCATCGGGATATGGGTTAGAAGGGCATCGACCAGCCTGCATTACATGACTAGAGTTCTAATCTTAGATCAAGATCATTTAATCTCATATTAATTGAAGAATTATATAATCAAGGGCTTATAAGCCTCTCAGGTTTATCTTATTTTTAGAGGTAAAATTATGTAGGTATATTCATTCTTTCCTCGTGCATCACGTGATTAAGAAGGGATCGATTTTTTTTGCTATTCACATGCTCCAAACTGAGGCTATTAGCTAACAAGGTGAATAGGAGACAACGACCATAAAGGGTCTAGCCTATGACCCATTTGGTTCCCTCATATTGTTAGGATCGGAGCGGCACTAAGAGGGGGGGTGAATTAGTGCAGTGGATTAAAACTTCGATTTTAATCAAAATCTTTCGTACGTTAAGAATGAAACTTGAGAAATTTAACTTGAAGGCGTATTCTTGAAGTTGCGCAGCAAGAGTAATAAGGAACTAAAGCAGTAAGAAGATTTGCAGTAATGTAAATGACAATAATAAAGAGCAAACCAGAGATTACGCCGATTTTTAGAGTGGTTCGGTCAAATGACCTACTCCACTTGCGAGGCCCCTCTTCGATGAGGCTCCCACCTTCCACTAGCAAGTCTCTTGAAATGGAAGGGTAAACACCCCTCTTACAACCTTTTACAAGCAGCTCAACCTCTTACAAATTTTCAATAAGAAAGAAGGAGGAGAACTCTCTAGCAAATTGAAAACAAGACTTGCTAAGACTTTCTAAGACTTTTCTCTCAATCAAAATGCTTCTCAAAAGTTGTTACCTCAGCTGAGATTAGAGGGGTATTTATAGGCCTCAAGAGGATTCAAATTTTGGGCTCCAAAATTTGAATTTTCTTAGGGTTTCCGGTGCTGGAGGTGCCACCGCCCAACCAGGCGGTGCCACCGCCCAGCGCTCGGGTGCTGGACGGTGCAACCGCCCAGCCAAGGAGGTGTCACCGCCCAGCTCTCGGGTGCTGGGCGGTGCCACCGCCCAGCTAGGCGGTGCCACCGCCTACAGTGTTTTCAGCCCGACTACAGTGTTTTCAGCCACTAGTTGGGCTTCAATCTTGGCTCTCTAGTTCGCTGGTTTAGCTTAATTTTTAGCCTAAACCAACTCTGACTTTGGGCCCAGTTGGCCCCTAACCAGGATATAGGATTATCTCTTAATCCTAATCCTAATTACAAGTGGACTACATAACCAAAACACATCCTAAGCAAATTTTCAACTCTGACTTTGGGCCCAGTTGGCCCCTAACCAGGATATAGGATTATCTCTTAATCCTAATCCTAATTACAAGTGGACTACATAACCAAAACACATCCTAAGCAAATTTTCAACCGCGAACGTCGAGTCTTGTTCCGGCGAGCTTTCCGACGAACTTCTTCCGACGGACTCCCTGCAAGCTCCCAATCTTTGTGATGACTTTAACGAGTAGCCGAGCCTTCTCGGTGATCTCCGCGAGCCTCCGACGATTCCTTCGGCGAACTTCCGACACGTTCCCGATTTCTTCTCGGATGGTTCCGGCAGCATCTCCGATGATTCTTCGGTCTCTTAAACGTCCATCGAGCTCGACTCCGGTATCCTTGCTTTATGTTTTCTGGTTATCGTAGTTAATCCTGCACACTTAACTCAATAATATGGATTAGATCAATTAACCCACCAATTGATTATATCATCAAAATCCGAGATTCAACACATATTTATAGTGGCCCCTATCAGTTTAACTATAATGGATCATTCAAACCTTGCCCTTCATGTTCTTTGAGTCAATTAACATTATCCTCAGCAATATGGTGAAGTGTTTGGAAGGAGTTGGTAGAGTTTTAGGAGACGTTTTTCATTTTTTTTTCCGAATCTTTTGATACCTTTGTTAGATAACCAATTGTTCATCGAGATTTGGGTTAAAAGGGCATCTACCAACCTACATTACGAGGCTAGAGGTAAAATTATGTAGGTATACTCATTCTTTCATTGTTAGATAACCCTTTTTGGTCGCTGTCTCCTATTCACCTTGTTAGCTAATTGCCTCAGCTTGGAGCATTTGAATAGCAAAAAAAATCCACCACTTCTTAATCACGTGATGCATGTGCAAAGAATGAGTATACCAACATAATTTTACCTCTAAAAATAAGTGAAACCTGAGAAGCTTATAAGCCCTTAGTTATCTAATTTTTTAATTAATATGAGATTAAATGATTTTGATATATGATTGGAACTCTAGCGTCGTAATGCAAGCTGGTAGATGTCCTTCTGACCCATATTCCGATTAACAATTAGGTATATAACAAAGGTATCAAAAGATTCGAACAAAATAATGAAAGATGTCTTCTACAACTCTACAAACTCCATCTAAACAATTAACTATATTGCTGGGGACAACGTTAACTAACTCAAAGCACATGAAGGTATAGGTTTGCATAATCCATTATAATTAAATTGATAGGGGTCTCTATAAATATGAGGGAACCAAATGGGTCAAATGTTGAATCTCGGATTTTGATGATGAAGTCAATTGTCATTTGTTGTCTAATGTATGTGTTGAGATAAGTGTGCAGGATTAACTACGATGAAAGTAAGACATGCAGTAGGAGTTACGCCGGAGTCATGACAATGATCACGTTGGGAGTTCGAGAGCTCGACGGAAGTTCGGACAGTCGTCGGAGGTTCTGTGGGAACAAATCCGAGAAGTCCAGAAGCTTGCCAAAGGAGCTCGTCGGAACTTGCCAAGTGGATCGTCGCAGTCCAGGAGTTTGCCGGAAGTCCGCAGGAGCATCACCGAGGGTTCATCGGATGATCGACGGAAGTTCACCGGAAACTCGCCGGAAGAAGCGAGTGACACACCGAAGCAAGCTGCAGAATATGTCTTAGGAAATAATCGTAGTTAGCACTTTGATTAAGTTAGAAATGGGAGGTGATCCCATTAGCTTAATCCTGGGGCAATTGGGCCCCTGAAGAACTCAAATTGGGTCGAATGGTTCAACCCATTCGGACCCAGGTTGCTGTGAGAGGTGCAACCGCCCAGGCAAGGAGGTAGCACCGCCCAGGCTATGTCTCCCAACGAGACTGGGCGGTGCAACCGCCCCAGCCAAGAGGTGCAACCTCCGAGGGCTCAGTCTCCGAGCGAGACTGGGCGGTGCAACCTCCTCTGTCAGGAGGTAGCACCGCCAGAGCTCAAGTTTCGAGCTCTGCCAAGCGGTGCAACCTCTCCAGTCAGGCGGTGCAACCGCCTGAGCTCGGTCTTCGAGCTCTGGCAGAGAGGTGCAACCGCCCCTGACAGAGGTAGCACCGCCCAGAGGCTCAGTCTTCGAGCTCTACCAGGCGGTGCAACCGCCCTAGTCAGGAGGTGCAACTGCCTGATCCCGAAATTCCGGGATTTGATCGTTTTGAGCTCCAAATTTGAACTGGGTTGGGGCCTATAAATACCCCACCCATTCAGCACTGAAAAGATACAGACCTACACCGAATTCTTGATCTTTTCTGTGATTCTAAGAGCTCAAATTTGTGTAAAGTCCAAAAGTTCTCCTCTTTCTGTTCTTCAAGTCTTGAGTTGTAAAGAGAGGAGAGAAAGGTTCTGTAAGGGTTGTCTCCTGAGCCCGTCAAAAGGAGTGAAACTGTAAAAGGGCAGTTGGCCTTCGCCTATTGAAGGAAGGCCTCTAGTTGACGTCGGTGACCTCGTCGGTGGAGGAAGCCAAAAGTGGAGTAGGTCAAGACTGACCGAACCACTCTAAATCTCTGGTTTGCTTTTATTTTGAGCACTTTATCATTACTGCAAACCTCCTACATAGCTACTGCTCTCTGCACTTTTACGAACAAGTTTCTAAGTTCTGATCTTTCTGAATCTGCATTCAGACGTAAATCGGTGTTTTCGTACGATCTTTACATTGCAGTTTACATTTACGTTTTGATTCTATTTATAACTGCAAATTGTCTTCTGCGCTTTTACGAACGAGTTTCTTTGCAGTTTACGTTTACGTTTTGATTCCATTTAGACGCAAACTGCGCTTAGACGCAATCTGCGCTTAGACGCAAACTGCGCTTAGACGCAAACTGCGCTTAGACGTAATCTGAGCTTAGACGCAAACTGCGCTTAGACGCAAACTGCATTTAGACGCAATCTGAGCTTAGAAGCAATCTGCATTTAGACGCAAACTGCATTTAGACGCAAACTGCATTTAGACGCAAACTGCGCTTAGACGCAAACTGTGTTTAGACGTAAACTGCACTTAATCATAAGTAATCTTAGAATCGGCTTTTGCATCAAAATAGTTTTTATCGAACGAACGCAGCTTTCATTTTTAATCGCTGAAAGATTTCCGCTGCACTAATTCACCCCCCCCCTCTTAGTGCTCTCGATCCTAACAATTGGTATCAGAGCCCGGTTAACTCTCAAACGGATTAAAACCCAAGAGAGATGGCTTACGCCGGAAACCAAGAGGGCCATTCCATTACACGTCCACCCATGTTTAATGGGACGGACTACACCTATTGGAAGACCCGAATGAGGATCTTTCTTATTTCTATGGACGTTGAACTCTGGAATCTTGTCGAGAATGGTTTTTCAAAGCCTTCTCTTCCAATGATCGATTGGAATGATTCGGAGAAGAAGGCTTTTGCTCTTAATGCAAAGGCTATAAATGCCTTATTTTGCGCACTTGATAAAAACGAGTTTAATCGTGTTTCGATTTGTGAAACTGCATTTGATATTTGGCACACACTCGAAGTTACTCATGAAGGCACAAGTAGAGTGAAAGAGTCAAAAATCAATCTTTTGTTACACTCTTTCGAACTTTTTCGGATGAAACCGAGTGAGACTATTGGCGACATGTTTACCCGTTTCACGGATGTTGTCAACGGTCTAAAAGGACTCGAAAAAAGTTTTTCGGATTTTAAGCTCGTAAATAAGATTCTAAGATCCCTTCCTAAGAGTTGGGATCCTAAAGTCACTGCTATTCAAGAGGCAAAAGATCTAAACAACTTCCCTCTTGAAGAACTAATCGGGTCATTAATAACCTACGAGATGACTTGCAAAGCTCATGAAGAGCAAGAAGACATCCTTCCAAAGAACAGGAAGGATATGGCACTTAGAACTTTGGAAGGTCACTTGAAAGAAAACTCAAGTGATGAGGACTGTGATGATGACTTGGCACTTCTAACAAGAAAATTTAAAAAATTCATTAAAAGAAACAAGTTTAAGAATGACACTAAAAGTAAACTTGAACCCAAGCAAGACCAAGTTATTTGCTATGAGTGCAAAAAGCCGGGACACTACAAGAGTGATTGTCCCCAAGCCAAAAAGAGAACAACAAAAAAGAAGGCGCTCAAAGCAACATGGGATGATTCGAGCGCGTCTGAAGAAGAGGAGTCCAACACCGAGCAAGTTGCTCATTTCGCCTTAATGGCCATCGGAGAGGAGGTAACGAATTTATTAGATGCTGATTTATCTTTTGATGAATTATTAAATGCCTTCCATGACTTATTTGATTAATGCAAGATTATCAATAGAAAATACAAATTGCGGAAAAAGGAGCATGATAGTCTTACTTGTGATTTTGATAAGTTAAAAATTGAATATCATGATAGTTTAAATTCATGTATCAAATGTCATGATCTAGAAACTCTCCAAAAAGAAAACCTGCTACTTAAGGACACCTTGAAGAAATTCGAGGTTGGTAGCAAGTCATTGAACATGATCCTTGCAAACAAGGGTCATGTTCCAAAAAGAAGTGGAATTGGATTTGTGAGAAGTCCTCACCTAAATCCAACCACCTTTATAAAAGGCCCCATCTTACATGTTCAACACCAAGCAAAATGTAACTTTTGTTACAAAATTGGACACAAGACGCATTATTGTCCATTCAAGAAAATTAGTCCAAACAAATTGATTTGGGTTCCTAAAGGAACCATGATAAACTCTATGCAACATGATAAACAATGTAGATCTATCTTTGAGGCACCCAAAAGCAAATGGGTACCTAAAAATCATCCTTTCTTATAGAAACCCACACCATCGCAAGCTAGGAGCAAGAGATGGTACCTTGATAGTGGATGCTCAAGGCATATGACCGGAGATCCATCTCAATTCTCTAAGCTCACTAGCATAGACGAAGGCTATGTCACCTTCGGAGACAACAACAAGGGTAAAATCATTGGCAAAGGAACAATAGGTAACAAATCCAACTTCTTTATTGAAGATGTTTTGTTAGTTGATGGTTTAAAACATAACCTCTTGAGCATTAGTCAATTATGTGATAAAGGATACACTGTCAAATTCGAATCTAATGCTTGCGTCATTGAAAAACCACATAAGAACATGTCTATGATTGCATTAAAACAAAATAACGTATACACTATTGACATCAATGATTTATGTGATGAAATGTGTTTTGCGGTTATGAATGAGGATGCTTGGCTATGGCATAGAAGATTAGGTCATGCCAGCATAAAACTAATCACTCAAATATCATCTAGAGAACTTGTAAGAGGAATTCCTCATATCAAGTTCATCAAAGATAATGTATGTGATGCTTGCCAATTAGGTAAACAAATTAAGGGTAGTTTCAAAGCTAAGAATCAAATAAGCACCTCTAGGCCCTTACAATTGATCCATATAGACTTATTTGGACCAATCTCTACATCGAGTCTTGGAGGTAGCAAGTACGCCTTTGTCATTGTTGATGACTATAGCAGATATACATGGACCTACTTCTTAAAACAAAAAAATGAATGCTTTAAATATTTTACCAAGTTTTGTAAACTTGTTCAAAATCAGAAGGGTTCTATGATTTCGTCAATTAGAAGTGATCATGGTGAAGAATTTCAAAACCATGACTTCCAAGAATTCTGTGAACTCAATGGATACAACCATAACTTCTCTACTCCAAGAAATCCTCAACAAAATGGGGTAGTAGAAAGAAAAAATCGAAATCTACAAGAAATGGCAAGAACCATGTTGAATGAACATAGCCTACCCAAATATTTTTGGGCCGAAGCCGTAAACACTGCATGCTATATTTTGAATAGAGTTCTAGTAAGACCCTTACTCACCAAAACTCCTTATGAGTTATGGAATAACAAAAAACCCAATGTCTCATATTTTAAAGTCTTTGGGTGTAAATGTTTTATCTTAAATGAAAAGGATAACTTAGGAAAATTCGATGCTAAATCTGATGAAGGAATCTTTCTTGGTTATTCTTCGTTTCTAAAGCTTTTCATATTTTCAATAAAAGAACTTTAATTATTGAAGAATCCATCCATGTTGTTTTCAATGAGATTTTCGAAATTAGGAAAAATGATCTTGACGATGATGTTAATTTTGATTCTTTGAATTTAAACGCAACCCCGTCTCCAACTAGCAACTTGGATGCATCCACTTCCCAGATTTCCTTACCCAAGGATTGGAAGTATATAGATGCTCATCCTAAGGAGCTAATCTTAGGAGACACATCAAAGGGGGTTCAAACACGATCTTCTTTTAAAAATTTTTGTGCCAACGCCGCCTTTCTCTCCCAAATTGAACCCAAATGTGTTGATGAAGCCATGAAAGATGATTCATGGATTATCGCAATGCAAGATGAATTGAATCAATTTGAGAAAATGAGGTGTGGATGCTTGTTCCTAGGCCAAATGACCATTTAGTTATTGGTACTAAATGGGTCTTTAGAAACAAGCAAGATGAAAATGGTATCGTGGTTAGAAATAAGGCTAGATTAGTGGCCAAAGGTTTCAACCAAGAAGAAGGTATCGATTATGAAGAAACCTTCGCTCCTGTGGCTCGATTAGAAGCCATAAGAATGCTCCTTGCCTACGCTAGTAGTAATAATTTTAAATTATTTCAAATGGATGTTAAAAGCGCTTTTCTTAATGGCTTTATTTCCTAAGAAGTCTATGTTGAACAACCTCCTGGATTTGAAAATAATAGTCTCTCTAATCATGTGTTTAGATTAACTAAAGCTCTCTATGGTTTAAAACAAGCTCCAAGGGCTTGGTATGAGAGACTTAGTTCTTTTCTCATTGAAAATAATTTCATAAAAGGCAAGGTTGATACTACATTATTCATCAAGAATTTTGAAAATAATTTTCTCATTGTTCAAATTTATGTTGATGATATTATCTTTGGTTCTACGAATGAATCTCTTTGTGAATCCTTTGCTAAAACTATGAGTCTTGAATTCGAAATGAATCTAATGGGAGAGTTAACATTCTTCTTAGGTCTACAAATCAAACAACTAAGCAATGGCATCTTTATTAGTCAAACTAAATATGCTATGAGTTTACTAAAGAAGTTTAATATGAATAACTCAAAAGCTATTAACACTCCTATGAGCACCTCCACTAAGTTAGAAATTGATGAAAGTGGAGAAAGCTTTGATCAAAAAACTTATAGGGGTATGATAGGAAGTTTACTTTACCTCACTGCAACAAGACCAGACATCATGTTCAGTGTAGGACTTTGTGCTAGATTTCAATCAAACCCTAAGATATCTCATCTCAAAGCAGTTAAAAGAATACTCAGATGTCTTAATGGTACCACAAATCTAGGATTATGGTATCCAAAATCAGAGAAGCTTGAGTTAATTGCTTATGCTGATGCGGACTTCGCTGGCTGTAGATTAGATAGAAAAAGCACATCAGGAACATGTCAATTCTTAGGACATGCCCTTGTTTCCTGGTCATCTAAGAAACAAAACTCGGTTGCACTATCAACAACCGAAGCTGAATATATTGCAGCAAGTGCATGCTGTGCACAAGTTGTTTGGATGAAAAATACCTTAGAAGATTATAAAGTTCATCTTAAAAATATTCCCATTAAATGTGATAACACAAGTGCAATATGCCTAACAAAAAACCCTATACAACACTCAAGAACAAAACATATTGATATCAGACATCACTTTATATGAGATCATGTTACGAATCATGATGTAATCATAGAATTCATTGATACGAAACATCAACTAGCTGATATCTTTACAAAACCTCTAAGTGAAGAACAATTTGATTTCATAAGAAGAGAATTAGGAATGTTGATGTACTTAAACTAATTAAAATTATTTTTCGGACGTTATTGATTACTATTACATGCCTTGGTATCACTTGATCAAATAACATGTTGGAAATTATGTCACAAATGTTTTTTGAAAATCAGTAGCTTACTCATATCCGAATGCATGTAAGAAGTTCATCTTATTTTCGGTTTGAATGCTAAAAATAGGATTTTCCTGTACACTCTTATGAAAACTTTTTGAAAAATGAGTTTCCTCCTTCAAGCAACGAACTATAACATAACAAGGAGAAGAGATATTCAAAGCATTATATGTGTCATGCCTTCCTTTATGTGCTTGATAACCTGTTGGAATCACATCTACCATGCTTTTTGATAATGCTACCATGCTTTTTGTTGATGACAAAGGGGGAGAAAAATATGAATTGATATGGTTGCTATTACTGATGTTATGATTAGGCCATACCTGCTATCACTGATAATGATATGGTTGCTATTACTGATGTTGATATGGTTGCTATCACTGATGCTATGATTAGGCCATACTTGCATCACCAAGAAATATATGATTGCCATATGCCCTGTATCAAGATATCAAACAAAAATTTGCATCGTACGAACTGATATCTTACCATGTGATGCAATGCTACACTTGCTAAAATATTCGAAATGTGTACATCATGTAATGATATCAAAATCTTGCTTCACAGCTTTACATGTTGATATCTTACAATATGATGAATTGCTACAATAACCATCATTCAAACTTGTTATATTTGAAAATGTATGTCAAGCCTTGACATCATCTTCAAAGAGATACATTATGATAGGAATCATGATGGGAATATGTCTCTTGAATTTATAAAGTTTTTAAATTCAAGAAGTATGGCATATAGACAGGGGGAGTTAAGGTTAACTCCATTATCAATTGATTGTCATCATCAAAAAGGGGGAGATTGTTGAATCTCGGATTTTGATGATGAAGTCAATTGTCATTTGTTGTCTAATGTATGTGTTGAGATAAGTGTGCAGGATTAACTACGATGAAAGTAAGACATGCAGCAGGAGTTGCGCCGGAGTCATGACAATGATCACGTTGGGAGTTCGAGAGCTCGAAGGAATTTCGTGTTAGGATCGAGAGCACTAAGAGGGGGGGGGTGAATTAGTGCAGCGAAAATCTTTTAGCGATTAAAAATGAAAGCTGCGTTCGTTCGATAAAAACTATTTTGATGCAAAAGCCGATTCTAAGATTACTTATTATTAAGTGCAGTTTACGTCTAAACATAGTTTGCGTCTAAACGCAGTTTGCATCTAAATGCAGATTGCGTCTAAGCTCAGATTGCGTCTAAGCGCAGTTTGCGTCTAAACACAGTTTGCGTCTAAGCGCAGTTTAAGCAAAAGTATAAAGACAGTGTGCTGCTATTGTACAGCTCAAAAAGTAATCTGCAAAAAGCAGATTTACGTCTAAACGCAGATTTACGTCTAAACGCATATTTATGTCTAAATGTAGATTTACGTCTGAACTTTGAAACTCGTTTGTAGACTCGCAGAAGGCAGTATGCAGTTGAAATCAAGATGTAAACGTAAACTAAAATCTGATGATTGTACGAGGAAAGTCGATTTACGTCTAAATGCAGTTTTACATCTAAATGCATATTTTCGTCTAAACCTTGAAACTCGTTCGTAAAATTACAGAAGACAGTTTGCAGTTAGAATCAAAACGTAAATGTAAACTGCAAAGAAACTCGTTCGTAAAAGCGCAGAAGACAGTTTGCAGTTACAAAATGTAATCGTAAACTGTAATGTATGAAAACACCGATTTACGTTTGAATGCAGATTCGGAAAGATCAGCACTTAGAAACTTGTTCGTAAAGGCGCAGAGAGCAATAGCTATGTAGGAGGTTTGCAGTAATGATAAAGTGCTCAAAATAAACGCAAACCAGAGATTTAGAGTGGTTCGGTCAGTCTTGACCTACTCCACTTTTGGCTTCCTCCACCGACGAGGTCACCGACGTCAACTAGAGGCCTTCTTTCAATAGGCGAAGGCCAACTGCCCTTTTACAGATTCACTCCTTTTGATGGGCTCAGGAGACAACCCTTACAGGACCTTTCTCTCCTCTCTTTACAACTCAAAACTTGAAGAACAGAAAGAGGAGAACTTTAGGACTTTACACAAATTTGAGCTCTTAGAATCACATAAAAGATCAAGAATTCGGTGTAGGTCTGTATCTTTTCAGTGCTGAATGGGTGGGGTATTTATAGGCCCCAACCCAATTCAAATTTGGAGCTCAAAACGATCAAATCCTGGAATTCCGGGATCAGGCGGTTGCACCTCCTAACTGGAGAGGTTGCACCGCCTGGCAGAGCTCGAAGACTGAGCCCAGGCGGTTGCACCTCTGTGTCAGGGGCGATTGCACCTCTTGAGTCTGGCTCGGAGACTGAGCCCCAGGCGGTGCCACCTCTTGACTGAGGCGGTTGCACCTCTCTGCCAGAGCTCGAAGACTGAGCTCAGGCGGTGCCACCTCTCTGTCAGGGAGGTTGCACCGCCCAGTCTAGCTCGAAGACTGAGCTCAGGCGGTGCCACCTCCTGGCTGGGGCGGTTGCACCGCCCAGTCTCGCTGGGAGGCTTAGCCCAGGCGGTGCCACCTCCTGGCCTAGGCGGTTGCACCTCCTGGTGCAATCAGGGTCCGAATGGTTAGCTCCATTCGGCCCAATTTCAGTCTTTCAGGGGCCCAATTGCCCCAAGATTAAGCTAATGGGATCACCTCCCATTTTCCAACTTAATCAATGTGCTAACTACGATTAGATCTAAGACAATTTCTGCAGCTTTGCTTCGGTGCGTCAATCGCTTCTTCCGGCGAGTTTCCGACGAACTTCCGTCGATCATCCGATGAACCCTCGGTGATGCTCCTGCGGACTTCCGGCAAACTCCTGGACTTTGCGATGATCCACTTGGTGAGTTCCGACGAGCTTCGCTTGGCAAGCTTCTGGACTTCTCGGATCTGTTCTCGCAGAACCTCCGACAACCGTCCGAACTTCCGTCGAACTCTCGAGCTCCCAACGTGATCATGAACTTGACTCCGGCGCAACTCCTGCTGCTTGTCTAACTTTCATCGTAGTTAATCCTGCACACACAAAACAAAAACTTCGATCGAGACAATTAATCCTAAGCAATTAACCAAGTTGTCCGGCATGTCATTGGTCCTTCGACGCTTCGTCCGATTCTTCGGCGCATCGTCCTTTCCTACAGCCTATTGCCCAATCGGCCAGTTGACTCCACAACTCCGATATCCTTGGCACAATACCCGCTCTTCTTGGCCCGATGCCCGAGTCCACGACCCGAAGCCTTCTGTCGATACGTCAACCGATCCACCGGCCCGACGTCCAATCTTCTGACATGTTCCTCCGGCACAACATGATGTTCCTGCTTTAATTGTCTCATCCTAATCGAAGCACCCTGCGTCACTCAAAACGCAGATTAAATCATAAACATATATCAAGGAGTTTCATCATCAAAATACGAGATTCAACAATCTCCCCCTTTTTGATGATGACAACTACTTGATGACGGAGTTAAACTTAACTCCCGGAGTTTAAACAAACTCCCCCTATCAATATGCCTTATTGATAGAAACTCTTAGATTCAAAAATCTAAGCAACATGTCATCATAAACGGAGTTAACCTTAACTCCCAGAGTTTAAACAAACTCCCCCTATCAATATGCCATATTGATAGAAACTCTTGGATTCAAAAATCCAAGCAACATGTCATCATAAACTTATGCATAACATGTGATGTCATCAACATACTTCTCCCCCTTTGTCATCAACAAAAAGGAGAAGTACCACAATCAAGTGTTTGTGATGTAAGTTTTAACTCATTGCATGAAAAACATAATATCAAGTTTTATCATCATGCAGTTTTGAAGCCAGAAAATTTAGCAAATGTTACATCATGCTTAGAACATTCAAGCTATCAAGTTTTAGATATGCAAGTTTTACAGCATACAAGATAGCACTTTTATGCAAGCTAGCAATGTTGCAACATTTTAGAACTTGCAAGCTAGCAATTTAGAGATGTTCAAGAAGGCAACTCTTGCTTCTTGAAATATGCAAGTTGTAAGCTAGCAAATTTTTACGATATGCAAGTTTTGCTTCTTGAGATAGGCAAGATAGCACTTTTGTAAATTTTTGTTTGGCAAGCTTGTGATGTTCAAGATAACAAGCTCTTTCTTCTCTTTTGAGAAGTGTCATTTTTGCTTTCTTTGCAAAGTGCAAGCTAGCAAAATGCCAAACTAGCAAGAGATAATGTTTTACATGAGGCAAGCAAACAATTTGGCAAGAGTTACATTTGCATCTTCTCTTTATATGTGCAAGAAAAAAAATAAGTTTTTGTATTTTCTTGACATTTCAAGCTAGCAATTATCGGTGATGTTCAAGATAGCAATTTCTTCTCTTTTGTAATTTTTGCCTTTTTTGAATTGTGCTAGCAATCTATCTCCCCCTTTGTCATTGTCAAAAAGAAGGAAAAAACCCTTTACATCAATTTCTAAATCATGACAAAGGTAAGTAATCATTCTTATTTGTGCATCATTATAGTTTCAATGCACAAATTCATTAACATTACATTTCATTTTTTTTTATGCATGATACCGAAAAATCAATCATCATCATGAGCATATCAAACATGATATTCAAGCATTCATGATATATCATTTTGGCAACATGATCATAGATATTCAAACGATGGTATCTAAATGTCAGAATTCATTGCATCCTATTATGCATGATCATTAACTCCTCATTTGTATTTCATGTATTATTTCATTTCATCTCATAAGGAATATCAAGAAGAGTTATTGGATGATGAGATAAATATTTTATGAATACACGGAATTGTATAAAAATCATATCATAAGTGTTTCATGTATTCATATTATCACATGAAGCATATTATCATTTTTAAGATTCATAACATGAATAACGTTATTACTATTTCATCAAAATCAATTTCGAGATTCACACAATATCATGAAATCATTAATCTCGATAAGATGGGAAAAGCATTTTCTTTTTAAGTGATTCTTTTAACACATCATAAAAAAAACTCATTCATAATTCAAGTGATTTACAAGATATCATAAATGAATTTATCACTTGTATTTCATCAAAATCGAGAACTCTAGAGATAGAAAATGATTGAAGCATTTAACATTGATTGAAGCATGATTCATATTTAAAGTGTATTTTATGTCGTAAATACGAATCAAGCATTTGTCAAATCTGAAAATCCTCAAAATTACATTCAATAAATTCATATATGACAAGCATAGATTTATTGAAAAATCAATAAGATAGAGGATTACATTTCAAGTGTTCATCAATTGTAGCATTTCATCACATGGTAAGATATCAATGCGTAAAATTACGATACAAGTTCTTGATATCTTAACGCATGATGCAAACATGGCATAATGCAAATTTGGCAATCATAGCATCAACTCATATATCTCTTGATGATACAAGCATGGGATAATCATAGCATAGTGTTTATAGCATCAATTCATATATTTCTCCCCTTTTTTAAGTGTTTCATCTTAATTGATCGATTTCATGTTAGCATGCCTTTTCATTTATGTCAAATGAAAACATGCATCAACGTGTAGGATCGTAAAATGAATTTCATCATAAAACCATCAATCACAAAAATCATCATGTATAACTTTAAAATCTCATGCATAAAATCGTCAAATCATAGTATCAAAACTTTAATATTTTCATTGCAACATTAAGCAAGGTTTCATTGAACATAATTTTGAATGATTCTTATAAATGCCTAAAACTTCTTTAGTTTTAATTTATATGATTGACTTTATAATAGCATGCTCAAATCTTTATTCTTATGTCAAAACCATACATCATATTTAACAAACAAAGACAATGAAAGATATCAAGCCTTCCAGACAAAAGCCATGTATCGTCATTGAAAAGTAATATGAACATCATCAAAATATACATTCTTGCTTCTCAAGCACACAAATAAGATTAATCTCACTAGGTGTACAATCATTAGATTTCTATCTTGCATTAACATAAGACATGCAATTTTCATTATCATTTTCAAAATTACAGGCATGATCATATTTTTGCATTTTCATTATTAAATTATTAAAAATATAATTTTCAAGAAAATTTAAAGAAAAGGAAAAATGCATCATGAAAAGCATCATGTAATTTCGAAGTAAATTAGAGGCATTTTGATTACCTCAGCGTCGAAAGGCGTAAAGGCGTAGTTTGCCACCTCGCCTTTGTTGATTTTTTCCTCGTCTTCAGAGGAGCTCGATTCATCCCAATTTTTGTTCTTCTTCTTGCGTTCAAAGCAAGTAGTTCCGTTCTTTTTACTTTTTAATTTTTGTTTCATTTGT
Source organism: Musa acuminata AAA Group (assembly GCF_036884655.1). Lineage (NCBI taxonomy): Eukaryota > Viridiplantae > Streptophyta > Magnoliopsida > Zingiberales > Musaceae > Musa > Musa acuminata. The sequence goes on along the minus strand of NC_088328.1, from coordinate 10,387,288 downwards.
AGTTTAAGTTCACCATCACTTGAGCTTATGCTCGAGTGGTCTTCAAATGTTCTATGTCCCAAATCCTTCCTGTTCTTTGGAAGGTGGTTCTCAAGTTCTTCACGTGCATTGCACGTCATTTCATATGTGATCAATGAACCAATTAGTTCTTCAAGTGGAAATTGGTTCAAGTTTTTCGATTCTTGAATAGTAGTTACTTTTGAATCCCAAGTTTTAGAAAGTGAGCGCAAAACTTTGTTAACGAGTTCAAAGTCCGAAAAGCTTTTACCAAGTGATTTAAACCATTGACGACATCCGTAAAACGGGTGTACATGTCAACAACGGTTTCGCTTGGTTTCATATGAAAAAGCTCGAAATCATGCAGTAAAATATTAACTTTCGAGTCTTTGACTCTACTAGTTCCCTCGTGCGTGATTTCAAGAGTGCGCCAAATATCGAAAACCGTTTCGCACAAAGAAACCCGATTGAACTCATTTTTGTCCAAAGCGCAAAATAAGGCATTCATAGCCTTTGCGTTTAAAGAAAAATACTTCTTCTCCAAATCCGACCATTCGTTCGTCAGTTTAGAGGGAAGTTGAAAACTGTTTTCAACGATATTCCATAAATCCAGATTTAGAGAAATCAAGAAAACTCTCATTCGAGTTTTCCAATAAGTATAGTCCAATCCGTTAAAGAACGGTGGATGAAAGACCGAAAAGCCCTCTTGAAGAGCCATTTCTCTCGGGTGTAAATCCGAAATGAGAAATACCCCGCTCTGATACCAATTGTTAGGATCGAGAGCACTAAGAGGGGGGGGGTGAATTAGTGCAGCGGAAATCTTTCAGCGATTAAAAACGAAAGCTGCGTTCGTTCGATAAAAACTATTTTGATGCAAAAGCCGATTCTAAGATTACTTATGATTAAGTGCAGTTTACGTCTAAACACAGTTTGCATCTAAACGCAGTTTGCATCTAAATGCAGATTGCGTCTAAGCTCAGATTACGTCTAAGCGCAGTTTGCGTCTAAACACAGTTTGCGTCTAAGCGCAGTTTAAGCAGAAGTATAAAGATAGTGTGCTGCTATTGTACAGCTCAAAAAGTAATCTGCAAAAAGCAGATTTACGTTTAAACGCAGATTTACGTCTAAACGCAGATTTACGTCTGAACTTTGAAACTCGTTTATAGACTCGCAGAAGGCAGTATGCAGTTGAAATCAAGACGTAAACGTAAACTGAAATCTGATGATTGTACGAGGAAAGCCGATTTACGTCTAAATGCAGTTTTACGTCTAAATGCAGATTTTCGTCTAAACCTTGAAACTCGTTCGTAAAATTGCAGAAGACAGTTTGCAGTTAGAATCAAAACGTAAATGTAAACTGCAAAGAAACTCATTCGTAAAAGCGCAGAAGACAGTTTGCAGTTACAAAACGTAATCGTAAACTGTAATGTATGAAAACACCGATTTACGTCTGAATGCAGATTCGGAAAGATCAGCACTTAGAAACTTGTTCGTAAAGGCGCAGAGAGCAATAGCTATGTAGGAGGTTTGCAGTAATGATAAAGTGCTCAAAATAAACGCAAACCAGAGATTTAGAGTGGTTCGGTCAGTCTTGACCTACTCCACTTTTGGCTTCCTCCACCGACGAGGTCACCGACATCAACTAGAGGCCTTCCTTCAATAGGCGAAGGCCAACTGCCCTTTTACAGATTCACTCCTTTTGATGGGCTCAGGAGACAACCCTTACAGGACCTTTCTCTCCTCTCTTTATAACTCAAAACTTGAAGAACAGAAAGAGGAGTGTTGAATCTCGTATTTTGATGATGAAACTACTTGATATATGTTTATGATTTAATCTGCGTTTTGAGTGACGCAGGATGCTTTGATCAGAATGAGACAATTAAAGCAGGAAAATCATGTTGTGCCGAAGGAACATGTCAGAAGATTGGACGTCGGGCCGGTGGATCGGTCGACGTATCGACAGAAGGCTTCGGGCCGTGGACTCGGGCATCGGGCCAAGAAGAGCGGGTATTGCGCCAAGGATATCGGAGCTGCGGAGTCAACTGGCCGATTGGGCAATAGGCCGCAAGAGAGGACGATGAGCCGAAGAATCGGACGAAGCGTCGAGGGACCAATGACATGTCGGACAACTTGGTTAATTGCTTAGGATTAATTGTCTCGATCGAAGTTTTGTTTTAATTGTGCAGGATTAACTATGATAACGATGAAGACATAAAGCGAAACAAAGTGTCGGAGTCAAGCGCGAAGGATTTGTTGCAACTTCAAGAGTTCGACGGAAGTCCGAAGGTTCATCGGGAATGCTACCCGGAACTAGCCGAGAATGAGTTGGGAGCTTGCCGAAGGGTTTTTCGGAAGCTCGCCGGAAGGTTCGTTGGGAGTTCGCGGAGCTCGCCGAGAAAGATCGGAGCTTGCCGAAGAAGCTTGTTGGAACTCGCTAAGAACAAATCGTGAAGTCTAGGAGCTTGCCGGGAGTCCGCAGAATGGTTTCCGAGAGTTCATCGGAAGACCGTCGAAAGTTTGCCGAAAGCTCGCCAGAAGAAGTCTTGACTTGCGGACTTTGTAATAGCTTATAAAATGTCTTTAAAATCATAGTTAGCACATTAATTAGGGTTAGGATTAGGTGTTAATCCTATAACCCAAGTAGGGGCCAATTAGGCCCAAGTTCGGACTGGTTTGGGCCAAGTTTGGAGCCAAACCAAGTGAGCTGAAATAGTGAAAGAGGTGGCACCGCCCCAGCCAGGAGGTAGCACCGCCCAGGCTATGTCTCCCAGCGAGACTGGGAGGTGCAACCGCCCCAGCCAGGAGGTGGCACCGCCTGGGGCTCGGTCTTCGAGCAAGACTGGGCGGTGCAACCTCCCTGACAGAGAGGTGGCACCGCCTGAGCTCGGTCTTCGAGCTCTGCCAGGCGGTGCAACCTCTCCAGTCAGGAGGTGCAACCGCCTGATCCCGGAATTCCGGGATTTGATCGTTTTGAGCTCCAAATTTGAATTGGGTTGGGGCCTATAAATACCCCACCCATTCAGCACTGAGATAGCAAGAACTCAACCCGAAATCTTGATCTTTTCAGTGGTTCTTAGAGCTCAAAACTGCTAGTTTTCCTCCTCCTTCTGTTCTTCAAGTTTGAGTTGTAAAGAGAGGAGAGAAAACATCTGTAAGGGTTGTCTCCTAAGCCCGTCAAAAGGAGTGAATCTGTAAGAGGGTAGTTGGCCTTCGCCTATTGAAGGAAGGCCTCTAGTTGACGTCGGTAACCTCATCGGTGGAGGAAGCCAAAAGTGGAGTAGGTCAAGACTGACCGAACCACTCTAAATCTCTGGTTTGCATTTATTTTGAGCACTTTATCATTACTGCAAACCTCCTACATAGCTACTGCTCTCTGCGCTTTTACGAACGAGTTCTGTGCAGTTTACGTTCACGTCTTAATTCCATTTACAAACTGCAAACTGCTCTCTGCGCTTTTACGAACGAATTCTGTGCAGTTTACGTTTACGTCTTGATTCCATCTATAAACTGCAAACTGTCTCTCTGCGCTTTTACGAATGAGTTCTGTGCAATTTACGTTTACGTCTTGATTTCACTTACAACTGCAAACTGTCTTCTGCGCTTTTTTTTTTTACGGACAAGGTTCTGTGCAGTTTACATTTACGTCTTGATTTCATTTACAACTGCAAACTGTCTTCTGCGCTTTTACGAACAAGGTTCTGTGCAGTTTACGTTTACGTCTTGATTTCATCTGCGTTTAGACGCAAACTGCGTTTAGACGCAAACTGCGTTTAGACGTAAACTGCGCTTAGATGCAAACTGCGTTTAGACGCAAACTGAGTTTAGACGTAAATCTGCGTTTAGACGTAAAACTACGTTTAGACGTAAATCTGCGTTTAGACGTAAAACTGCGTTTAGACGCAAACTGCGTTTAGACGTAAAACTACGTTTAGACGTAAAACTGCGTTTAGACGCAAACTGCGTTTAGACGTAAAACTACGTTTAGACGTAAAACTGTGTTTAGACCTAAAACTGCGTTTAGACGCAAACTGCAATGCGCTCAGACGCAATCTGATCTTAGACGTAAACTGCGCTTAGATGCAAACTGCGCTTAAACGCAATCTGCGCTTAGACGCAAACTGCGCTTAGACGCAATCTGAGTTTAGACGTAAACTGCGCTTAGATGCAAACTGCGCTTAAACGCAATCTGAGCTTAGATGCAAACTGCGCTTAGACGCAATCTGCATTTAGACGCAAACTGCAAACTGCATAAATTGCGCTTAGACGCAAACTGTGTTTAGACATAAACTGCACTTAATCATAAGTAATCTTAGAATTAGCTTTTGCATTAAAATAGTTTTTATCGAACGAACGCAGCTTTCATTTTTAATCGCAGAAAGATTTCCGCTGCACTAATTCACCCCCCCCTCTTAGTGCTCTCGATCCTAACAATTGGTATCAGAGCGGGGTATTTCTCATTTCGGATTTACACCCGAGAGAAATGGCTCTTCAAGAGGGCTTATCGGTTGTTCGTCCACCGTTCTTTAACGGATTGGACTACACTTATTGGAAAACTCGAATGAGAGTTTTCTTGATTTCTCTAAATCTGGATTTATGGAATATTGTTGAAAACGGTTTTCAACTTCCCTCTAAACCGATGAACGAATGGTCGGATTTAGAGAAGAAGTATTTTTCTTTAAACGCAAAGGTTATGAATGCCTTATTTTGCGCTTTGGACAAAAATGAGTTCAATCGGGTTTCTTTGTGCGAAACGGCTTTCGATATTTGGCGTGTTCTTGAAATCACGCACGAGGGAACTAGTAGAGTCAAAGACTCGAAAGTTAATATTTTACTGCATGATTTCGAGCTTTTTCATATGAAACCAAGCGAAACCGTTGTTGACATGTACACCCGTTTTACGGATGTCGTCAATGGTTTAAAATCACTTGGTAAAAGCTTTTCGGATTTTGAACTCGTTAACAAAGTTTTGCGCTCACTTTCTAAAACTTGGGATTCAAAAGTAACTGCTATTCAAGAATCGAAAAACTTGAACTGATTTCCACTTGAAGAACTAATTGGTTCATTGATCACATATGAAATGACGTGCAATGCACGTGAAGAACTTGAGAACCACCTTCCAAAGAACAGGAAAGATTTGGGACATAGAACATTTGAAGACCACTCGAGCATAAGCTCAAGTGATGGTGAACTTAAACTACAAATGAAACAAAAATTAAAAAGTAAAAAGAACGGAACTACTTGCTTTGAACGCAAGAAGAAGAACAAAAACTGGGATGAATCGAGCTCCTCCGAAGACGAGGAGAAAATCAACAAAGGCGATGTGGCAAACTACGCCTTTACGCCTTTCGACGCTAAGGTAATCAAAATGCCTTTAATTTACTTCGAAATTACATGATGTTCTTCATGATGCATTTTTCTTTTTCTTTAAATTTTCTTGAAAATTATATTTTTAATAATTTAATAATGTAAATGCAAAAATATGAAATGATATGGTTGCTATTACTGATAATGATATGGTTGCTATTACTGATAACGATATGGTTGCTATTACTGATGTTGATATGGTTGCTATCACTGATGCTATGATTAGGCCGTACCTGCATCACCAAGAAATATATGATTGCTATCATTGCTATATGCCCTGTATCAAGATATCAAACAAAATCTTGCTTCACACTTTTACGCATTGATATCTTACCATATGATGAAATGCTACAATTGATGAACACTTGAAATGTAATCCTCTTTCAATAAATCTATGCTTGTCATACATGAATTTGTTGAATGTAATTTTGAGGATGATTTCAGATTTGTCAAATGCTTGATTCGTATTTACGACATAAGATACACTTTAAATATGAAACATGCTTCAATCATGTTAAATGCTTCAATCATTTTCTATCTCTAGAGTTCTCGATTTTGATGAAATACAAGTGATAAATTCATTTATGATATCTTGTAAATCACTTGAATTATGAATGAGTTTTTTATGATGCGTTAAAAGAATCACTTAAAAAGAAAAATGCTTTTCCCATCTTATCGAGATTAATGATTTCATGATATTGTGTGAATCTCGAAATTGATTTTGATGATATAGTAATAACGTTATTCATGTTATGAATCTCAAAAATGATAATATGCTTCATGTGATAATATGAATACACGAAACACTTATGATATGATTTTTATACAATTCCGTGTATTCATAAAATATTTATCTCCTCATCCAATAATTTTTCTTGATATTCCTTATGAGATGAAATGAAATAATGCATGAAATACAAATGAGGAGTTATTGATCATGCATGGTAGGATATAATTTGACAAAATTGATACCATCATGATATGAAACATTTATGATTTGCAATTATGCATGCAATACTTGTGCTTTCTAATTATGATGTGATGTATTGCATATGATGTAAATCATGATGAGTGCTAAGTTACACATTTTGAGAAGAAATTGCTATATTGAAACATTAATGTAATTATGAATGATGATATGATATTATGCATGTAATACTTCAACTTATGATAATGCAATGATAAAATATTCATGATGAAAAATTGTCTTGACATTCATAACTTGATTATTCATCCTTTGTCATGATTTTGAAATCGTTGTAAAAGGAAAAAGAACTACAAAACTGTATTCTTCCTTTCTTTTTGACAATGACAAAGGGGGAGATAGCTAGCTTGCACAAGTCAAGAAGATGCAAAAACTTGATTACTAGCTTAAGTAGCAAAGATTGCTAACTTGCTTATTTCAAGAAGCAAAAGTTGTCTTCTTGAACATCACTATCTTGAATATCTCAAGAAGCAAGACTTGCAACCTGCACATTACAATAGGAAGCAATAATCATGAGCCTACACAAGAAAGTTATCTTGCATTTGCTTTCGAAGTTTTTGCTAGCTTGTATATTGCGAAACTTGTATATCGTAAAAATTGCTAGCTTGTAGTCTAAAGAGAAGCGAAAAGTTGCTATCTCAAAAGAAGCATATGTGCTATCTTGCCTATCTCAAGAGGCAAAAATGCTAACTTGCACCTCTAGCAAAACTTGACAAATTTGCATATTTCAAGAAGCAAGAGTTGCCTTCTTGAACATCTCTAATTTGCTAGCTTGCATGATATAGAACTTGCTATCTTGAACATCTCTAATTTTCATACCAAGTGCTATCTTATATACTGTAAAACTTGCATATCTAAAACTTGATAGCTTGAATGTTCTAAGCATGATGTAACATTTGCTAAATTTTTTGGCTTCAAAACTGCATGGTGATAAAACTTGATATTATGTTTTTCATGCAATGAATTGAACCTATATCACAAACACTTGATTGTGGTACTTCTACTTTTTGTTGATGACAAAGGGGGAGAAGTATGTTGATGACATGACATGTGATGCATAAGTTTATGCATATGTTCATGATAACGTGTTGCAAGTATTCATGATGAATATTGCAATGACTTGAATTCAGTTTGAATTCAAGGTTCTATCAATATGGCATATTGATAGGGGGAGTTTGTTTAAACTCCGGGAGTTAAGTTTAACTCCGTCATCAAGTGGTTGTCATCATCAAAAAGGGGGAGATTGTTGAATCTCGTATTTTGATGATGAAACTACTTGATATATATTTATGATTTAATCTGCGTTTAGAGTGACGCAGGATGCTTTGATCAGAATGAGACAATTAAAGCAGGAAAATCATGTAGTGCCGAAGGAACATGTCAGAAGATTGGACGTCGGGCCGGTGGATCGGTCGACGTATCGACAGAAGGCTTCGGGCCGTGGACTCGGGCATCGGGCCAAGAAGAGCGGGTATTGCGCCAAGGATATCGGAGCTGCGGAGTCAACTGGCCGATTGGGCAATAGGCCGCAGGAGAGGACGATGAGCCGAAGAATCGGACGAAGCGTCGAGGGACCAATGACATGTCGGACAACTTGGTTAATTGCTTAGGATTAATTGTCTCGATCGAAGTTTTGTTTTAATTGTGCAGGATTAACTATGATAACGATGAAGACATAAAGCGAAACAAAGTGTCGGAGTCAAGCGCGAAGGATTTGTTGCAAGTTCGAGAGTTCGACGGAAGTCCGAAGGTTCATCGGGAATGCTACCGGAACTAGCCGAGAATGAGTTGGGAGCTTGCCGAAGGGTTTTTCGGAAGCTCGCCGGAAGGTTCGTTGGGAGTTCGCGGAGCTCGCCGAGAAAGATCGGAGCTTGCCGAAGAAGCTCGTTGGAACTCGCTAAGAACAAATCGTGAAGTCTAGGAGCTTGCCGGGAGTCCGCAGAATGGTTTCCGAGAGTTCATCGGAAGACCGTCGGAAGTTTGCCGAAAGCTCGCCAAAAGAAGTCTTGACTTGCGGACTTTGTAATAGCTTATAAAATGTCTTTAAAATCATAGTTAGCACATTAATTAGGGTTAGGATTAGGTGTTAATCCTATAACCCAAGTAGGGGCCAATTAGGCCCATGTTCGGACTGGTTTGGGCCAAGTTTGGAGCCAAACCAAGTGAGCTGAAATAGTGAAAGAGGTGGCACCGCCCCAGCCAGGAGGTAGCACCGCCCAGGCTATGTCTCCCAGCGAGACTGGGAGGTGCAACCGCCCCAGCCAGGAGGTGGCACCGCCTGGGGCTCAGTCTTCGAGCAAGACTGGGCGGTGCAACCTCCCTGACAGAGAGGTGGCACCGCCTGAGCTCGGTCTTCGAGCTCTGCCAGGCGGTGCAACCTCTCCAGTCAGGAGGTGCAACCGCCTGATCCCGGAATTCCGGGATTTGATCATTTTGAGCTCCAAATTTGAATTGGGTTGGGGCCTATAAATACCCCACCCATTCAGCACTGAGATAGCAAGAACTCAACCCGAAATCTTGATCTTTTCAGTGGTTCTTAGAGCTCAAAACTGCTAGTTTTCCTCCTCCTTCTGTTCTTCAAGTTTGAGTTGTAAAGAGAGGAGAGAAAACATCTGTAAGGGTTGTCTCCTAAGCCCGTCAAAAGGAGTGAATCTGTAAGAGGGTAGTTGGCCTTCGCCTATTGAAGGAAGGCCTCTAGTTGACGTCGGTAACCTCATCGGTGGAGGAAGCCAAAAGTGGAGTAGGTCAAGACTGACCGAACCACTCTAAATCTCTGGTTTGCATTTATTTTGAGCACTTTATCATTACTGCAAACCTCCTACATAGCTACTGCTCTCTGCGCTTTTACGAACGAGTTCTGTGCAGTTTACGTTCACGTCTTAATTCCATTTACAAACTGCAAACTGCTCTCTGCGCTTTTACGAACGAATTCTGTGCAGTTTACGTTTACGTCTTGATTCCATCTACAAACTGCAAACTGTCTCTCTGCGCTTTTACGAATGAGTTCTGTGCAATTTACGTTTACGTCTTGATTTCACTTACAACTGCAAACTGTCTTCTGCGCTTTTTTTTTTTACGGACAAGGTTCTGTGCAGTTTACGTTTACGTCTTGATTTCATTTACAACTGCAAACTGTCTTCTGCGCTTTTACGAACAAGGTTCTGTGCAGTTTACGTTTACGTCTTGATTTCATCTGCGTTTAGACGCAAACTACGTTTAGACACAAACTGCGTTTAGACGTAAACTGCGCTTAGACGCAAACTGCGTTTAGACGTAAACTGAGTTTAGACGTAAATCTGCGTTTAAACGTAAAACTGTGTTTAGACGTAAATCTGCGTTTAGACGTAAAACTGCGTTTAGACGCAAACTGCGTTTAGACGTAAAACTATGTTTAGACGTAAAACTGCGTTTAGAAGCAAACTGCGTTTAGACGTAAAACTACGTTTAGACGTAAAACTGTGTTTAGACCTAAAACTGCGTTTAGACGCAAACTGCACTGCGCTCAGACGCAATCTGATCTTAGACGTAAACTGCGCTTAGATGCAAACTGCGCTTAAACGCAATCTGCGCTTAGACGCAAACTGCGCTTAGACGCAATCTGAGTTTAGACGTAAACTGCGCTTAGATGCAAACTGCGCTTAAACGCAATCTGAGCTTAGACGCAAACTGCGCTTAGATGCAAACTGCGCTTAGACGCAATCTGCATTTAGACGCAAACTGCAAACTGCATAAATTGCGCTTAGACGCAAACTGTGTTTAGACATAAACTGCACTTAATCATAAGTAATCTTAGAATTAGCTTTTGCATTAAAATAGTTTTTATCGAACGAACGCAGCTTTCGTTTTTAATCGCAGAAAGATTTTCGCTGCACTAATTCACCCCCCCTCTTAGTTCTCTCGATCCTAACAAGGAGAACTTTAGGACTTTACACAAATTTGAGCTCTTAGAATCACAGAAAAGATCAAGAATTCAGTGTAGGTCTGTATCTTTTCAGTGCTGAATGGGTGGGGTATTTATAGGCCCTAAACCAATTCAAATTTGGAGCTCAAAACGATCAAATCCCGGAATTCCGGGATCAGGCGGTTGCACCTCCTGACTGGAGAGGTTGCACCGCCTGGCTGAGCTCGAAGACTGAGCCCAGGCGGTTGCACCTCTGTGTCAGGGGCGGTTGCACCTCCTGAGTCTGGCTCGGAGACTGAGCCCCAGGCGGTGCCACCTCTTGACTGAGGCGGTTGCACCTCTCTGCCAGAGCTCGAAGACTGAGCTCAGGCGGTGCCACCTCTCTGTCAGGGAGGTTGCACCGCCCAGTCTAGCTCAAAGACTAAGCTCAGGCAGTGCCACCTCCTGGCTGGGGTGGTTGCACCGCCTAGTCTCGCTGGGAGGCTTAGCCTAGGAGGTGCCACCTCCTGGCTTAGGCGGTTGCACCTCCTGGTGCAATCAGGGTCCGAATGGTTAGCTCCATTCAGCCCAATTTCAGTCTTTCAGGGGCCCAATTGTCCCAAGATTAAGCTAATGGGATCACCTCCCATTTTCCAACTTAATCAACGTGCTAACTACGATTAGATCTAAGACAATTTCTGCAGCTTTGCTTCGGTGCGTCAATCGCTTCTTCCGGCGAGTTTCCGACGAACTTCCGTCGATCATCCGATGAACCCTGGGTGATGTCTCCCAGGCAGGGAGGTAGCACCGCCCAGGCTATGTCTCCCAGCGAGAATAGGCGGTGCAACCGCCCCAGCCAAGAGGTGCAACCGCCCAGGGCTCAGTCTCCGAGCGAGACTGGGCGGTGCAACCTCCTCTGTCAGGAGGTAGCACCGCCAGAGCTCAAGTTTCGAGCTCTACTAGGCGGTGCAACCTCTCCAGTCAGGCGGTGCAACTGCCTGAGCTCGGTCTTCGAGCTCTGGCAGAGAGGTGCAACCGCCCCTGATAGAGGTAGCACCGCCCAGAGGCTCAGTCTTCGAGCTCTGCCAAGCGGTGCAACCGCCCTAGTCAGGAGGTGCAACCGCCTGATCCCGGAATTCCGGGATTTGATCGTTTTGAGCTCCAAATTTGAACTGGGTTGGGGCCTATAAATACCCCACCCATTCAGCACTGAAAAGATACAGACCTACACCGAATTCTTGATCTTTTCTGTGATTCTAAGAGCTCAAATTTGTGTAAAGTCCAAAAGTTCTCCTCTTTCTATTCTTCAAGTCTTGAGTTGTAAAGAGAGGAGAGAAAGGTTCTGTAAGGGATGTCTCCTGAGCCCGTCAAAAGGAGTGAAACTGTTAAAGGGCAGTTGGCCTTTGCCTATTGAAGGAAGGCCTCTAGTTGACGTCGGTGACCTCGTCGGTGGAGGAAGCCAAAAGTGGAGTAGGTCAAGACTGACCGAACCACTCTAAATCTCTGGTTTGCTTTTATTTTGAGCACTTTATCAATACTGCAAACCTCCTACATAGCTACTACTCTCTGCACTTTTATGAACAAGTTTCTAAGTTCTGATCTTTCCGAATCTGCATTCAGACGTAAATCGATGTTTTCGTACGATCTTTACATTGTAGTTTACATTTACGTTTGGATTCTATTTATAACTGCAAACTGTCTTATGCGCTTTTACGAACGTGTTTCTTTACAGTTTACGTTTACGTTTTGATTCCATTTAGACGCAAACTGCGCTTAGACGCAATCTGCGCTTAGACGCAAACTGCGCTTAGACGCAATCTGAGCTTAGACGCAATCTGCATTTAGACGCAAACTGCATTTAGACGCAAACTGCATTTAGACGTAAACTGCGCTTAGATGCAAACTGTGTTTAGACGTAAACTGCACTTAATCATAAGTAATCTTAGAATCGTCTTTTGCATCAAAATAGTTTTTATCGAACGAACGCAGCTTTCATTTTTAATCGCTAAAAGATTTCCGCTGCACTAATTCACCCCCCCCCCCTCTTAGTGCTCTCGATCCTAACATCAAAGGCTATACCCTTTTTGGTTGTCGTCTCCTATACTCCTTTTCCGCCAATAGTCTCAGTTTGGAGTAGTTGAATAGGAAAAAAAATCGACCCCTTCTTAATCACGTGATTCACGTAGAAAGAATGAGTAGACCTACATAATTTTATCTCTAAAAATACAAGAAACCTGAGAGGCTTATAAGCCCTTGATTATCTAATTTTTTAATTAATATGAGTTTAAAAGATCTTGATCTAAGATTGGAACTCTAGCCTCGTAATGTAGGGTGGTAGATGCCCTTCTAACATATATCCCGTTGAACAATTGGTATCTAACAATGGTATCAAAAGATTCGTAAAAGCCAATGAAAGATTTCTAAAACTCTACCAACTCTATCTAAACACTTAACCTTATTACTAGGGACAATGTTACTTGACTCAAAGCATATGAAGGTCTAGGTTTGAATGATCCATTATAGTAAAGTTGATAGGGGCTTCTATAAATATGAGGGAATCAAAAGGGTCATGGGCTAGACCCATTTTGGTCGTCATCTCGTATACTCCTTTTTAGCCAATAGCCTCAGTTTAGAGAATGTGAATAGCAAAAAAAATTGACCCCTTCTTAATCACGTGATACCCATGGAAAGAATGAGTATACCTACATAATTTTACCTATAAAAATAAGAGAAACCTGAGAGGCTTATAAGCCCTTGATTATCTAATTATTCGATTAATATAAGATTAAATGATCTTGATCTAAGATTGGAACTCTAGCCACGTAACCATATCAGGATGAACAATTGGTTATCTAACAAAGGTATCAATAGATTCAAAAAAAATTAATTAAAAATGTCTTCTAAAACTCTAGCAATTCCATCCAAACACTTAACCATATTGCTAAGGACAATGTTAATTGACTCAAAGCATATGAAAGTCTAGGTTTGAATAATCCATTATAGTTAAATTGATAGGAGCCTCTATAAATATGTGGGAACCAAATAGGTCATAAGCTAGACCCTTTTTTGTCGTCATCTCATATACACCTTTTCAGCTAATAGCCTAAGTTTAGAGCATGTGAATAGCAAAAAAAATCGACCACTTCTTAATCACGTGATTCATGTGGAAAGAATGAGTATACCTATATAAATTTACCTCTAAAAATAAGAGAAACCTAAGAGGCCGATAAGCCCTTGATTACCTAATTCTTCAATTAATATGTGAATAAATGATCTTGATCTAAGATTGGAACTCTAGCCTTGTAATGTAGGCTGGTAGATGCCCTTCTAACCTATATCCCGATGAACAATTGGGTATCTAACAAAGGTATCAAAAGATTCAGAAAAAACAATGAAATATGTCTTCTAAAACTCTATCAACTCCATCCAAACACTTAACCATATTGCTAGGGACAATGTTCATTTACTAAAAGCACATAAAGGTCTAGGTTTGAATGATCCATTATAGTTAAATTGATAGGGGCCTCTATAAATTTGAGGGAACCAAATGGGTCATAGGCTTGACCCTTTTTGGTCATCGACTCCTATATTTCTTTTCAGCCAATAGCCTCGGTATGGCGCATGTGAATAGCAAAAAAAATCGACCACTTAATCATGTGATGCACGTGGAAAGAATCTGTATACCGACATAATTTTTCCTCTAAAAATATGAGAAACATGAGAGGCTTATAAGCCCTTGATTATCTAATTCTTCAATTAATATGAGATTAAATTATCTTGATCTAAGATTGGAACTCTAGCCTCATAATGCAAGCTAGTATATGCCCTTCTAACCTATATGCCGATGAACAATTGGGTATCTAACATAGGTATCAAAATATTTGAAAAAAATAATGAAAGATGTCTTCTAAAACTTTACCAAATCCATCCAAACACTTAATAATATTACTAAAGACAATGTTAACTAACTCAAAGCACATGAAGGTCTAGGTTTGCATGATCTATTATAATCAAATGGATAGGGGCCTTTATAAATATAAGGGAGCCAAATGGGTCATAGGCTAGACCCTTTTTGGTCATCGCCTCCTATACACTTTTTATGCCAATAGTCTCAATTTGGAGCAGGTGAATAGCAAAAAAATTCGACCCCATCTTAATCATGTGATACACGTGGAAAGAATGGGTATACCTACATAATTTTACCTATCAAAATAAGAGAAACCTGAGAGGCTTATAAGCCCTTGATTATCTAATTCTTTAATTAATATGAGATTAAATGATCTTGTTCTAAGATTTGAACTCTAGCCTCGTAATGTAGGTTAGTATATGCCCTTCTAACCCATATCCCGATGAACAATTGGGTATCTAACAAAGGTATCAAATGATTTATAAAAAACAATGAAAGATGTCTTCTAAAACTCTACCAACTCTATCTAAACATTTAACCATATTGTTGGGGACAATGTTAATTGACTCAAAGCATATGAAGGTCTAGGTTTGAATGATCCATTATAGTTAAATTTACAGGGGGCCTCTATAAATATGAGAGAACCAAATGGGTCATAGGCTAGACCCTTTTTGTTCGTCGTCTTCTATACTCATTTTTAGCCAATAGCCTCAGTTTGGAGCATGTGAATAGCAAAAAAAATTGATCCCTTCTTAATCACGTGATACCCGTGGAAAGAATGCGTATACCTATATAATTTTAACTCTAAAAATAAGAGAAACCCGAGAGGTTAATAAGCCCTTGATTATCTAATTCTTCAATTAATATGAGATTAAATGATCTTGATCAAAGATTGGAAATCTAGCCACGTAAATCAAGTTGTTAGATGCCCTTCTAACCCATATCCCAATGAACAATTGGGTATCTAACAAAGGTATCAAAAGATTCTGAAAAAACAATGAAAGATGTCTTCCAAAACAATAACAACTCCATCCAAACACTTAACCATATTGCTAGGGACAATGTAAACTGACTCAAAGCAAATGAAGGTCTAGGTTTGAATGATCCTTTCTAGCTAAATTGATAGGAGCCTCTATAAATATGAGGGAATCAAATGGGTCATAGGCTAGACCCATTTTGGTCGTCGTCTCCTATACTCTTTTTCAGCCAATAGCCTCAGTTTGGAGCATTTGAATAGCAAAAAAGATCGAACACTTCTTGATCACATGATCCAAGTGGAAAGAATTTGTATACCTACATAATTTTACCTCTAAAAATAAGAGAAATCTGAGAGGCTTATAAGCCATTGATTATCTAATTTTTTAATTAATATAAGATTAAATGATCTTGATCTAAGATTGCAACTCTAGCCTCGTAATGTAGGCTGGTAGATGCCCTTCTAATCCATATCTCGATGAACAATTGGTTATCTAACAAAGGTATCAAAACATTCAGAAAAAACAATGAAAAATGTCTCCTAAAACTCTACCAACTCCTTCCAAATACTTCACCATATTGCTGAGGATAATGTTAATTGACTCAAAGCACATGAAGGGCAAGGTTTGAATGATCCATTATAGTTAAACTGATAGGGGCCACTATAAATATGAGGGAACCAAATGGGTCATAGGTTAGACCCTTTTTGGTCATCGTCTCCTATTCACCTTGTTAGCTAATAGCCTCAGTTTGGAGCATGTGAATAGCAAAAAAAATTGAACCCTTCTTAATCATGTGATGCACGAGGAAAGAATGAGTATACCTTCATAATTTTACCTCTAAAAATAAGAGAAACCTGAGAGGCTTATAAGCCCTTGATTATATAATTCTTCAATTAATATGAGATTAAATGATCTTGATCTAAGATTGGAACTCTAGTCATATAATGCAGGTCGATGCCCTTCTAACCCATATCCCGATGAACAATTGAGTATCTAACAAAAGTATCAAATGATTCAAAAAAAACAATGAAAGATATCTTCTAAAACTCTACCAACTCCATCCAAACAATTAACCATATTGCTGGGGATAATGTTAACTGACTCAAAGCACATGATTGTCTAGGTTTGCATGATCCATTATAGTTAAATTGATAGGGGCCTCTATAAATATGAGGGAGTCAAATGGGTCATAGGCTAGACCCTTTTTGGTCATCGTCTCCTGTACTCCTTTTCAGCCAATAGCCTCAGTTTGGAGCATCTGAATAGCAAAAAAAATCGACCCCTTCTTAATCACCTAATGTACGTGGAAAGAATGAGTATACCTATATAATTTTACCTCTAAAAATAAGAGAAACTTGAGAGGCTTATAAGCCCCTGATTATCTAATTCTTCAATTAATATAAGATTAAATGATCTTGATCTAAGATTAGAACTCTAGCCTCGTAATGTAGGCTGATAGATGCCCTTCTTACCCATATCCCGATGAATAATTAGGTATCTAACAAAGATATCAAAAGATTCAGAAAAAACAATGAAATATGTCTTCTAAAACTCTACCAACTTTATCCAAACACTTAACCATATTGCTGGGTACAATGTTAATGGACTCAAAGCACAAAGGTCTAGGTTTGAATAATCCATTATAGTTAAATTGATAGGGGCCTCTATAAATATATGGGAACCAAATGGGTCATAGGCTAGACCTTTTTTTGTCGTCGTCTCTTATGCTCCTTTTTAGCCAATAGCCTCAATTTGGAGTATGTGAATAGCAAAAAAATCGACCCCTTCTTAATCACATGATGCATGTGGAAAGAATGAGTATACCAATATAATTTTACCTCTAAACCCTTGATTATCTAATTCTTCAATTAATATGAGATTAAATGATCTTGATCTAAGATTGGAACTCTAGCCTCGTAATGTAGGCTGGTAGATGCCCTTCGAACCCATATCCCGATGAACAATTAGGTAAATTACAAAGGTATCAAAAGATATGAAAAAAATAATGAAAGATGTCTTCTAAAACTCTACCAACTACATCCAAACACTTAACCATATTGCTGGGGATAATGTTAATTTACTCAAAGCACATGAAGATCTAGGTTTGAATAATCTATTATAGTTAAATTGATAGGGGCCTGTATAAATATGTGGGAACCAAATGGGTCATAGGCTAGACCCTTTTTGTTGTCATCTCTTATCTCCTTTTCAACCGATAGCATCAGTTTGGAGCATATGAATAGTAAAAAAAATTGACCCCTTCTTAATCACGTGATGCACGTGAAAAGAATTGGTATACCTACATAATTTTACTTCTAAAAATAAGATAAACATGAGAGACTTATAAGCCTTTGATTATCTAATTCTTCAATTAATATGAGATTAAATGATCTTGATCTAAGATTGGAACTCTAGCTTCGTAATGCAGGCTAGTAGATGCTCTTCTAACCCATATCCCGATGAACAATTGGGTATCTAACAAAGGTATTAAAAGATTCGGAAAAAAAATGAAAGATGTCTTCTAAAACTCTACCAACTCCATCCAAATACTTAACCATATTTCTGGGGACAATGTTAACTGACTCAAAGCACATGAAGGTCTAGATTTGAATGACCGCAATACCTTTAAATTCACTATATAGTTGCCAAGGGAATTCTACCTCTGCTCAATCAATCAATATAACATTATGGAGATTAATCTTTCCACCGCCAAATATGGCCAAATCAATTCATGGAATCTCACTGTCCTTCAAAATGTTTCTCGATCCTAGATAGAATTCATACGTAACTTCCCTATTACCAAAATTTGAGACTCACCTTGGATTCACAATGCTCCTTTTTCCAAATAGTCAACTTTTACCAATATTGAGGAAATGAATAACTTTAAATATATTTCAAATCTAATTACGGACAACCAATGAAATTCCACCATCTTATATAACCTATTTCATGTTGCACTTGCTAATTGAATCAAAGGCATTGGTATTTATATACATACTTCCCGATGATGCCTATTGGATATGGATCTTTCATCCATTAAGGCAAAAGCTTTAACACTAAAGCCCACGGTTGGGAAGGTTGGAAGGCAGTTTGGAAACTCAATATGCTGCCTAAAGTCCATATATTCTTATGAAAACTACTATGACAAAAATTACCCACTTCTGCGTGGACTTCCCAATTTTATCATCACGAACTGACTCCTACCCGTTGGGATGGAGGAGTAAGGAAAAAATAGAATATTATGATGCAAGTAAAAGAATCCTTTCGATTCCAGAAAACTGATGTAGTATTAAAAAACAGGTGGATTGATAAGAACACTTACAAGATACCAAATGCACACAGACTCTCTATCTATATTTTTCTCTATCTTGCTTCATGAACTACGGTCCTATTTATAGGACCTAGTGACAACCACCCTATAACTACTAGATCATGAAGTAGTTATTGAAACCACCTTATAACTACTAGATCATGATTGAAGTGGTTATTGAAATCATCATGTAACCACTAGATCATGATAACAATCTAGATAGATAACTATGAATCAAATCTCAACACTCCCCCTTGATTCATAGTTGCATACACAAATTTGCGACATAAAATAAATATGCTTTCGAACTGGAAGTGATTTGGTGAGGATATCTGCAACTTGTTCATCCATTCCACAATATTTCATTGTTATAGCTCCACTTGCCTGAACTACTCTTTCAATCATCTAAAGCTCCTGCACAATCACTATCAGTGAAACCAAATAATTTGCATTTAAATTTTGTTTTAAACATCCATTTTAACCCAATCGCTTTCTTTTCTTTCGGTAGATCCATTAGCTCCCAAATTTCATTCTTCTCAATTAACTTGATTTCCTCCTTCATTGCTTTTCTCCATTCCTCTTTTTTAATTGCTTCCTCAAAAGTTGTTGGATCTGAAATAAACAAAGCAAATGTTGAGTTATAAATTTCTGTCAGTGATCTGAAATTTTTTGGAGGGGTTTCATTTGAGGAATCCGAATTTGAACTGCTATTGGGTGAGGTTAACGATGAACTTATTGGAGTAGGATCTGTCACTTGATTCTGCGGAGTGTCTAGTTCTGCTGGAATCTGCATTTGTGTTTCACCTTTATTGGTCTCCCAATTCCAACTTGCCCTTTCATCAAACATAACATTTCTGTTAATAATAACTTTGCCACTAACATGGTTATATAATCGATATGCTTTCGATTGTAAAGAATAACCAATTAAAATATATTTTTCAGATTTTTCATTAAGTTTGTGATGATTTTGTGAATTCACCAAAGCATAAGCAATACAACCAAAAATTCTTAGATGTCTAACACTTGGTTTCATACCATACCAAGCCTCAAAAGAAGTTCGATTCATAACAGCCTTTGTTGGTGAAATATTCAACAAATAAATTGCTGTTGCAACTGCTTCTGCCCAAAACTGATTTGGAAGATGTTTTCCTTTAAGCAAACTTCTTGTCATTTCAACGACAGTCCGATTTTTACATTCAACTACACCATTTTGCTCCGGTGTATATGGTAATGTCAATTCTCTGTGAATACCATTTTCTTCACAAAAAGAACTAAACTCATTAGATAAAAATTCACCACTTAAACTTTCAAAAATTATCAAATGTTTCAGATTTCAATTTCAAAAAATATACCCAACTTATGCGACTATAATCATCCGTAAACAATAAAAAATATTGACTTCCACCAAATGATTTTGTATTCATAGGTCCACATAAGTCAGCATGAATTAATTCAAGACAATTAGATGCTCTCCATGCTTTTCCAATAGGAAATGGTTTTTTACTTTATTTCCCATAAATACATCCTTCACATACATCAAGTGTATTAATTTTGGGCAATTCGAAAACCATTCCTTTTTTACTTAACCTTAAACCTTTAATGTTAAGGTGTCCATATCATCTACTAATTGTCCAACACTCAACAAGTTGATAAAGTAGGAACAAAGAAAACATTATCAAGGTATTTTACCTTCCCTTGATTGTCTTCACCTCAATTGTTCCTTTCCCTTCCACTTGGATTTGCTTGCTATCTCCAAGTCTAACATTCAACTTGTGAGTCTCATCAATATCTCTAAATATTGATCTTATGCCTAACATATGATTAGAACATCCACTATCCAGAAACCAAATATCATTTGAGATATTATGAACATGTGAATGAGTCATAAACAACTTACTATTTTCTTTATTTTTCTCCATATAGCTTGCTTGCTTTTCTCTTTTCCAGCAATCTGCCTTCATGTGATCAAACTTTTTACAATAGTGACATTGAATTCCACTTATGTAATTTTTTTTATCATAATTTGATTGACCTTGTTCATCATGCCCATCAAAGTGTCCTCTTCCTCTTCCATTTCCTCTACCACGAAATCCTCCTCTGCCACCTCTTCCTGCTGATTTTTTGTCTTCTTTTGAAGTAGAAGACTCTCCCTTAACCTGAAATGCTTGTTCTTCACTTTTTTTAAGTGATATGTTCAACCTTACTTCATGTGCTTACAAGGAACCCATTAGTTCATCAAATGAATAAGTAGATAAATCTTTTGATTCCTCAATTGCGGCAACAACATGATCAAATTTCGGAGTTAAACTTCTCAAAACTTTTGCAACAATTATATGATCAGGAAGATGTTCACCATAAGATTTCATTTGACTAACAATTACAGTCACTCGAGAAAGAAAATCTTGCACCGATTCATTACTTTTCATGAACAAAATTTCAAACTCACGACGGAGGGTTTGAAGTTTTACCGTAATCACCCTTGATGAGTCTTGAAATTCATTTTGAAGTATCAACCAAAATTGCTTTGAGGTTGTCGCTGTTGCAATTCTTGAGAAGATCGTCTCATGTACAGCTTGTTGAATGAAGAACAATGCTTTTGAGTCCTTCTTTCTATTCTCCCTCAGCCTGATTTCGTCATCTGGATCTGCATATTCATTCTCTATTAAGCCCCAAAGATCTTGAGACTTGAATAGAGTCTTCATCTTGATACTCCAAAATTCATAGCTTTTGCCCGAGAAAATTGGGATAAGGGGTTGAGACATGGAATTGTCGTTAAAAGCCATAATACCCAGTTCAGATTGAAACTAGGCTCTGATACCACAAATGTTGGGGATGGAGGAGCAAGGAAAAAATAAAATACTACGATGTAAGTAAAAGAATCCTTTCGATTCAAGAAAACTGATGTAGTATTAAAAAATAGGAGGATTGATAAGAACACTTACAAGATACCAAATGCACACAGACTCTCTATCTATATTTTTCTCTATCTTGCTTCATGAACTACGGTCCTATTTATAGGACCTAGTGACAACCACCCTATAACTACTAGATCATGAGGTAGTTATTGAAACCACCTTATAACTACTAGATCATGATTGAAGTGGTTATTGAAATCATCATGTAACCACTAGATCATGATAACAATCTAGATAGATAACTATGAATCAAATCTCAACACGGTCATGTGTATTCAAATCTTTATACTGACTCAATCTCACATGTTTTTTGTGAGTGTTCTTTCATCAAATATTATTGGGATTATATTCAATCCAAGCTTCAAATCTCTTTTGCTTTTCTGGATATGAGGAGACTAGCTCCTTAAAGGGCACCAATGACCTGCCTCTTTATCAAATTTTGTTCTCGCTCTAATAGAAAACTCTCTGTGGATACTTTGGCCATATAGAAATGACTCTACATTCCACGATCATCGATCATATTCATTTTTTCTTTGGTGTAAAGTTATTGACCATGATGAGAGAATATACCAATCTCCTAAGAAGATGAATTATGAATCATCTATGATTCTTCAATTTTTTTAAAGCTGATGCCTTTTTCTATGCCTAATTCTGAAAATATTAGTTTTAAGTTTTGTTATTCGTTACGGAGACAATAACATCAAAGCAAGCAACTCCATCCAAACTGAATGTATGGCCGGTAACAGTTATTATTAAATATTTAATTTAATAATAATATAATTATTCTCATTAAGATTTATAATTTATTATCATGAATTTCTTCATTTATTATGATTTAAATAATTTCAGTTTTTTATTCTTTATACATGAAACCATTATTATTAAATTAAATATTTAATATCATTAAAGTTCTTCATTATGATCCAAACGTTACAAATTTGAATTAATTCTTGAACGTTATGAATTGGTGATGATAAATGTTCTTGATGGGAGAACATATATATATATATAAGGATTTTGGTCTCTGGGCTCAATCATCTTTTTTAAGCAAAAGGGTTTCCTATACCATCTAAAGCGAGAGTTCTAAGTCGAGAAGTGCCAAAGTTCAAGAAGACACCTCTGTAGAAATTTTTGAAAACAATGGCTGGAGGTACGCTATTTTATTTTCGCATCAGTTTTTATTATGTTTCTATTATAATGATTTAGAAACATAAGTTGGTTTCAGTGATTTCTTACATTTGGTATCAGAGCCTTCTGACCTTTGCCTTGATACGAAATAGTTTTTATTTTTATACCATAAAAATAATTTGATTTTGGTTTCTTCTTGAAAACTTCTTGATATATTTTATTGAAAATCATGAGGAAATATCATTTTCAACATTTTAGTCGGTAAAATGCTCATATTATGTATGCATATTTAGTTATACAAAATTATGCTTATGAGTCAATTTTTATTTTTAAAATATCTAGTGATCCATATAATCTTAATTAATTAAGAATTAGCCATAGCATCCTTAATTAATTAAAATTATATATAAAGTTAAAATAAAGATCACATAAGTAATTAGATAGCATATTGTGATTGATTATATTTTATATAATAATTGTTATCCCATAGGATCTTTTATTATATTTAATATAATTAATCAGGATAAAATATCAGATTATTTTCATAATTTACCCACAGGAATTATGAATTGGAATATAATTGGATAGTTTTATCATAAAGACTATTTGAATCTATTTGAATTAAGAATTCAGCCCACAGGTATTTTTATGTCATGAGATTCATATTTTTAGTATGTTTCACATTGGTAAAACATGTAATTTAGTCTATTAAGCTTCAAATTTTGACATAAGCATGTTTGATTTTATGTAGTATCTCAAACTATTAATTTTTCTGAAATTTAATGTGATATTTCCGAACTTAGTGGTGATAACTATAAGATATGGAATGAGAGGGTTCTCCTCCATTTAGGGTGGATGGATATTGATTATGCTATCAGGAAAGACGAACCACCTATAGTCACTAATACCAGCACTCCAACTAAGATCGTGTTATATGAGCGATGGGAGCGATCCAATCGACTTAGCGTGATGTTTATCAAAACTAAAATAACTACTAGCATACGTGGTTCTGTTGACCAGCATGAAAATGTCCGAGACTTGCTAAAAGCTATCGATGAGCAATTCGTCACTTTTGATAAGGCACTAGCAAGTACCCTTATTATGAAATTTTCATCCCTTAGACTCACCAACATAAAGGGTGTGCGTGAGCACATAATGTAAATGCGAGATATTGCGGCTCAACTTAAGAAACTTGAGGTTAATATGTTAGAATCCTTCCTGGTGCACTATATTTTGAACACCCTTCCACCTTAATATGGCTCTTTTAAAATTTCATATAATACACATAAGGACAAATGGTCAATCAATGAATTAATGACCATGTGTGTTCAAGAAGAGAGGCTAGTGATGGAATTGGGTGAGAGTGCATTAGTGGTTACCACTTGAGGGAAGAACAAAACTGACAAACATCAAGCCAATCAGAAAGCTCATCAACAGGGAAAAGATAAAATACCACCCCAAGCTAATATCAAGAAAGAAACAAGGTGTTTCTTTTGTAAAAGAAAGGGACACATGAAGAAGGAATGTACAAAATTCCAACCATGGCTTGAAAAAAAAGGTAAACTAACCTCGTTTGTGTGTTATGAATCTAATATGGTCAATGTTAATATTAACACCTGGTGGATTGACTATGGATCAACAATCCATATTGCAAACTCTTTGCAAGGTATACAAAACCTAAGGAAGCCAGAGAGAAGTGAGCAAAGCATCTTATCAGGAAATAAGATGGGCTCACATGTGGAGGCAATTGGAACATGCATTTTAACTTTAAGTAGTGGTTTTGTTTTAAAAATGGAAAGAACCTTTTATGTACCAAGTTTCTCACGAAATTTAATTTCTATTTCCAGACTCGTACCATTTGGGTATTCCTTTAATTTTAAAGATACATCATTTCGTTTATTATATAATTCTGATTGTGTTGGGAATTATATTTTGTTTGATGGTCTTTACCGTATTTTATTACAAAATGATAATACTCAAAGTTCAATGCATGTTCACGCTAGCATTAAGAGGTGTAATATTAATGAGGACTCCTCTATATTATGGCATCGGAGATTATGACATATCTTCATAGAGAGAATTAAGAGATTAGTTAAAGATGGGGTACTTAGTACTCTTGATTTTACTAATTTTAAGACTTGTATGGACTGTATTAAGGGAAAGCAGACCAATAAGTCCAAAAAGGGTGCTAATAGGAATTTAAACTTATTAGAGATAATTCATAATGATATATGTTGTCCAGACATGGACATACATGGTCAAAAATACTTCATCTCTTTTATAGATGATTACTCACGATATATGTATATATATTTGCTTCATAACAAAAATAAAACATTGGATGTCTTCAAAATCTTTAAGGCTGAAGTTGAGAACCAATATGGTAAGTAAATTAAAATTGTGAGATTAGATAGAGGTGGAGAATATTATGGTAGATGTACTGAAAATGGACAAGCACTTGGTCCTTTTGCTAAGTTTCTTCAAGAACATGGGATTGTTGCCCAATACACTATGCCTAGTTCTCCAGACTAGAATGGTGTTGTAGAAAGAAGAAACCAAACATTATTAGACATGGTGCGGAGTATGCTTAGCAACTCCAATCTTCCTAAGTTCTTGTGGACTGAAGCACTAAAGACGGTTGTGTATATATTAAACCGAGTTCCAACCAAGGCTGTTCAAAGGACACCATTTGAATTATGGAAAGGTTGGAAATCGAGTTTGCGACATATGCATGTTTGGGGATGTCCGTCTGAAGTCAGGATATATAATCCACAAGAGAAGAAACTGGACCCGAGGACTATTAGTGGGTATTTCATTGGATATGCCAAAAAGTCCAAAGGTTATAGATTCTATTGTCCATCTCACACAACTAGGATTGTGGAATCAAGAAACGCTAAATTTCTTGAGGATGATGTGATTAGTGGAAGCGATCATTTCAAGAACATAGTTTCCGCACATGATCATATAGAATCTCAACCTTCCACATCAAATAATAGATTGGTTATAGTTCATAGCACTCCTCAAGTACAAACTAGTGCTGAACAACCAATCATTGAAATTCCACAAGTTATTGATAGTATTCTAATAGATCGAGCAGTTCAGGAATTACAACAAGCTCCTGAACAACTAGTTGAACCACAAGTTCCTCAAGGAACCATTGGTACAACATTAAGAATATCTACTAGAAATAAAAGATCAGCAATTCCTAGTGATTATGTTGTATATCTATAAGAATCTGATTATAATATTGGAGCCAAAAATGATCCTAAAACATTTTCACAAGTCATGAGTTGCAAAGAATCAAATTTATGGGATGATGCCATGAAAGAAGAGATGAATTTCATGATGAGCAATGGAGTCTGGGATCTTATAGAGTTGCCTAATAAAGCAAAAGCTATTGGTTGCAAATGGGTCTTTAAAACTAAGAAAGATTCGTTAGGCAACATTGAGAGATACAAGGCAAGACTTGTTGCAAAGGGATTTACTTATACGGAGACGTTTTCTCCTATATCTAAGAAAGATTCTCTACGTATAATTTTAGCATTAGTTGCTCATTTTGACCTTGAGTTGCAACAAATGGATGTGAAAACGGTATTTCTTAATGGAGATCTAGAGGAAGAGGTTTATATGAAACAACCTGGAGGTTTCTCATCTAGTATTGGTGAACACTTGTTTGCAAGCTTAGGAAGTCTATATACGGCTTAAAACAAGCCTCCTGCCAATGGTATTTTAAATTCTATGAAGTGATTTCTTCATTTGGATTTGTTGAAAATCCCATGGATCAATGCATATACCATAAGGTTAGTAGGAGTAAAATATATTTTCTTATTTTATACGTAGATGATATTTTGTTTGCAACCAACGATAAGGGTTTGCTGCATGAGGTGAAACAATTCTTTTCTCAAAATTTTGACATGAAGGATATGAGTGAAGCATCTTATGTCATTGGCATTAAGATCCATAGAGATAGACCTCGAGATATTTTAGGTCTATCACAAGAAACCTATATCGATAAACTTTTAGAAAGATTTCGGATGAAGGATTGTTCACCAAGTATTGCTCCCATTATGAAAGGTAATAGGTTCAATTTGAACCAATGCCCAAAGAACAACTTTGAAAGGGAATCAATGAAAACCATCCCATATGCTTCTGCCGTAGGAAGCCTTATGTATGCTCATGTCTGTACTAGACCTGATATTGCATTTATTGTAGGGATGCTGATAGAAATGAAATGAAATAGAAAGAAGAAGATTGTATTGATTGATTGTATTGATTGAAACAGTACACAATACTCCATATTTATACATGTTTAGAAGAGAGAATTTTCCTCAACAGATTTATGATATCTTATCATGTAGTTAGGGAGATCTTGACTGTTGTTATCACGGGAGATCTTGACTGTTGTTGCGGTTGTTATCACGGGAGATCTTGATTGTTATCATGCCCCCGCAAGACGGTGCTTCTGTCAAGGACGCTAATCTTGGACCGATGTGATAAAAGCGATTTGCGGGTGAGAGGCTTTGTGAGGGAGTCCACTAATTGATCAGCCGTATGTACGTGAGACACACGTAGTTGATGTTTGATAACTTGTTCTCGTACAAAGTGAAAGTCGATGGCGATGTGTTTCATGCGGGAGTGGAATACCGGATTGGCGCATAGATAAGTGGCTCCGACATTGTCACAATATATTGTAGGAGTATAGTTGATGTTGATGCCAAGTTCCTTGAGGAGATTCATGACCCAATTGAGTTCTGCAGCTGCGGTGGCAATGGCACGGTATTCAGCTTCAGTTGTAGAACGTGCAACTGTCTTTTGCTTCTTGGAACTCCAACTAATCGGATTAGGTCCAAGGAAGAGAATATACCCCAATGTGGATGTTCTATCATCAAAATTCCCTGCCCAATCAGCATCAGCAAAGGCATGGAGATGAAGGGGAGAGTGTTTGCGAAAAAAGATGCCATGATTGATAGTCCCATGAAGATATCGTAATATTCGTTTGACTACAGACCAATGCATAGTAGATGGTCGATGCATAAATTGAGATAATTTATTGACCGCAAATGAGATATCCGGACGGGTGAGAGATAAGTACTGTAAGGAGCCAAGGACTTGACGGTATTGAGTTGGGTCTGTAGCAGGGCTTCCATCACATAGTTTGAGCGACTCGCTAGTAGACAAAGGTGTTGTAACTGCCTTTGCATCTTGCATGTTTGTTTTAGATAATAGATCTTGAATATACTTTCGTTGTGATAGGAAGAGCCCGGAAGATGTATATGTTGCTTCCACTCCCAAAAAATAGCTCAAGGTTCCTAGATCTTTAAGGGAGAACCGATCTGCTAAATGCTTAAAGAATGCCTTGATTTCCATAGGATTATTGCCTGTGACAATAATATCATCCACATATACCAGAAGATATAATATATTGCCACTTTGGTGATGAAGAAATAAGGAAGTATCAGACTTAAAGTTGATGAAGCCAATTGATACCAAAAACGAGCCAAGTTCGGTGTACCAAGCTTTTGGAGCCTGATGAAGTCCATAAATAGCTTTTTGTAGTTTACAAACATGCTTTGGATATTGAGGGTGGATGAAGCCAGGAGGCTGCTGCATGAAGACTTCGTCAGTTAGGGTCCCCTGTAGAAAGGCATTGTTAACGTCGAGTTGACGTAAATGCCAGCCTTTTGAGATGGCCAAACTCAAAATAAGTCGAATTGTTGTGGGTTTAACAACAGGGTTGAATGTCTCTGTAAAGTCAACACCAGGTCGTTGATGAAATCCTTTGGCCACTAGACGCGCTTTATATCTGGCTATGGATCCATCTGGGTTCCGCTTAATTCGAAAGACCCACTTACACCCGATGATGTTTTGTGTGGGATGAGAGGGTACAAGAGTCCATGTAGAATTATGGAGGAGTGCATCATATTCTTCACACATGGCTTTACGCCAGTATAGAGATTTTTGGGCTTGAGTAATTGTGGTAGGTTCAGTAGTCTTTGACAAGGATGTTGTGATGGTATGTAGGTCAAGGATTTGTCGTGGTTTAAAGACACCACTTTTGGAGCGTGTTGTCATTGGATGTCCAGCGGCTATAGAGGGTGTTGTAGGTATGGGTGGTGGAGGGGCACAGATTAGGGTAGGCTGAGTGACTTCAGTGTCATTGGTCCCAGAAGAGGATAAAGGTAGTGAATGTGAGTCCGAGGGAATACCGCCAGTCGTAGGGGAACCGTGTGAAGGGAGAGGCACAATGGAGGGAGTGAGGGTTTGTTACATCGGGAGGAGAGAGTGTGGATCCTGAGGAGGAGAAGGACTGGATGATATTATGGGAGACTCGGTTGACGGGATTGATGGCGTACTCCAATGATGTATATGTGATGGAGTAGGTCGCATAGCAGGAGACTCAGGGTTGTGAAACGGAAAGGTAGTCTCTATAAAAATAACATGACGAGACGTAAAGAATTTTCGAGATTGAGGTTCATAGCATCGAAAAGCATTATGGTCAAGGGAGTATCCAATGAAAACACAAGGTTTAGATTTTGATGTTAACTTATGTGAGGCATAGGGACGGAGCCATGGATAACATAAACATCCAAACACTTTAAGTTTTTGAAGGTTTGGGGAATTATGAAATAATTTTTCAAATGGTGACTCGTACTCAAGGAGAGGAGTGAGCATACGATTAATGAGGTAGACGGCAGTTTGAAATGCTGCAGTCCAAAAAGTTTATGGCATAGAGGCTTGGTGTAGAAGTGTGAGACCAGTTTCAACTATATGTCGATGTTTGCGTTCAGCAGAACCGACGAGTTGAGGAGTGTGTGGAGGTGACTTGAGGTGTTGTATACCACAAGCAGATAGGTAGGATGTGAGGGCTTGATATTCACCGCCACCATCGGAGTAAACAATTTTAA
The DNA here is from genome assembly GCF_036884655.1 of Musa acuminata AAA Group. NCBI lineage: Eukaryota > Viridiplantae > Streptophyta > Magnoliopsida > Zingiberales > Musaceae > Musa > Musa acuminata. Next base: position 10,357,920 of record NC_088328.1, on the reverse strand, counting down.
TTTTAGACTAAAAATAGTTCTCGACCAATTGTCGAAAGTTGGTAAAGACCGTCGAAACTTCAGATTTATGGTGAAGAGGGTATAACCATGTGTACTTCATGAAATAGTCTACAAAAATAACATAAAATCTAAATTTGTCAAAGGAAGTGAGTGGAGCGAGGCCCCAAACATCAGTGTAAATAACCTCAAGGGGTTTAGAGCAAGATATGGAGGATTTTCCAAAGAGAAGTCTATGACTCTTATTACTTAAACAAGTATCACAATGAGTGATGATGTTATTGGTTGTAAGCGTAGGAAGAGAATAACGGGAAAGTAATTTTTGTTGAATAAAAGTTGAGGGATGACCAAGACGACGATGCCACACATCAGTTGGAGCTGCGACCGACGAGTAGGCAGTGGGTTGGGTGATTTGTGAAATTGACGGCCACTCGTAAATGTTGTCTTTACTCTGGCCTCGGACCAAGGGTGCCCCCGTGCTCAAATCCTTGACAAGAAAGGAGTAAGGAAAGAATTCAATTGAGGTATGATTCTATTTGCAGAATTGAGAGACAGAAATGAGGTTTCGTTTGATGTGGGGTGCACACAAAACATCATCTAGCGTAAACGAAGTGCTATGTGAATTAAGCATTGTAGAACCAATATGAGTAATGGGGAGTCCGTTACCGTTACCGATGATGATGTCTTTGTTTCCACCATAGTCGTTGTGGATAGGCAAGTTTTGTAAATCAGAGGTAATGTGATGAGATGCGCCAGAGTCCACAATCCAATTTTGATGACCAGTAGTCGGAGTAGTTGTAAGATTTGCGTGAGGCCAATACTGTTGAATCTCGTATTTTGATGATGAAACCACTTGATGTATGTTTGTGATTTAATCTGTGTTTTAAGTGACGTAGGATACTTCGATCATGATGAGACAATTAAAGCAGGAAAATCATGTTGGGCCGGAGGAACATGTTAGAAGATTGGACGTCGGGCCGGTGGATCGGTCGACGTATCGACAGAAGGCTTCGGGCCGTGGACTCGGGCATCGGGCCAAGAAGAGCGGGTATTGTGCCAAGGATATCGGAGTTGCAGAGTCAACTGGCCGATTGGGCATTAGGCCGCAGGAGAGGACGATGCGCCGAAGAATCGGACGAAGCGTCGAGGGACCAATGACATGCCGGACAACTTGGTTAATTGCTTAGGATTAATTGTCTCGATCAAAGTTTTTGTTTTACATGTGCAGGATTAACTACGATGAAAGTAAGACATGTAGCTGGAGTTGCGCTGGAGTCAAGACTATGATCACGTTGGGAGTTCGAGAGTTCGTCGGAGGTTTTGCGGGAATAAATCCGAGAAGTCCAGAAGCTTGCCAAAGAAGCTCGTCGAAACTCGCCAAGATCAAATCGTGAAGTCTAGGAGCTTGCCGGGAGTCCGTAGAATGGTTTCCGAGAGTTTATCGGAAGACCGCCGGAAGTTCACCGGAAGCTCGCCGGAAGAAGTCTTGACTTGCGGACTTTGTAATAGCTTAAGAAATGTCTTTAAATTCGTAGTTAGCACGTTAATTAGGGTTAGGATTAGGTGTTAATCTTATAACCCGGTTAGGGGCCAATTGGGACTCCCAGCGAGCCCAAGCGGTGACACCTCCTGGCTGGGGCGGTTGCACCGCTCAGCCTCCCTGGGAGACTTAGCCCAGGCGGTGCTACCTCCTGGCCTGGGCGGTTGCACCTCTTGGCACTATTTTAGATCACTGGTTGGGCTCCAAACTTGGCCCAAACCAGTCTGAATTCGGGCCCAATTGGCCCCTAACCGGGTTATAAGATTAACACCTAATCCTAACCCTAATTAACATGCTAACTACGAATTTAAAGACATTTCTTAAGCTATTACAAAGTCCGCAAGTCAAGACTTCTTCCGGCGAGCTTCCGGTGAACTTCCGGCGGTCTTCCGATAAACTCTCGGAAACCATTCTGCGGACTCCCGGCAAGCTCCTAGACTTCACGATTTGATCTTGGCGAGTTCCGACGAGCTTCTTTGGCAAGCTTCTGGACTTCTCAGATTTGTTCCCGCAAAACCTCCGACGACCGTCCGAACTTCCGTCGAACTCTCGAACTCCCAACGTGATCATAGTCTTGACTCCAGCGCAACTCCAACTACATGTCTTACTTTCATCGTAGTTAATCCTGCACATGTAAAACAAAAACTTCGATCGAGACAATTAATCCTAAGCAATTAACCAAGTTGTCCGGCATGTCATTGGTCCCTCGACGCTTCGTCCGATTCTTCGGCGCATCGTCCTCTCCTGCGGCCTAATGCCCAATCGGCCAGTTGACTCTGCAACTCCGATATCCTTGGCACAATACCCGCTCTTCTTGGCCCGATGCCCGAGTCCACGGCCCGAAGCCTTCTGTCGATACGTCGACCGATCCACCGGCCCGACGTCCAATCTTCTAACATGTTCCTCCGGCCCAACATGATTTTCCTGCTTTAATTGTCTCATCCTGATCGAAGTATCCTGCGTCACTTAAAACGCAGATTAAATCACAAACATACATCAAGTGGTTTCATCATCAAAATACGAGATTCAACAAATACGACGGAGGAGGAAGTCTAGTTCGAGTTCTACAGACTTTTGCAGAGTGGCCAACTTTGTCACATAGTTGACAGACAACTCTTTGTTGATTTGTGTGATCAGGACGCCAGGGTTGTGGATAATTGAAGTAGCCGCCTTGATGGTTGTAATTGAAATGTTGAGTAGGGGTGGCTTGTTTTTCCTCCTGTGCAGTCCTACTGGCCAAACCTTTGTTGATAGATTTGTTGTATCGGTTGCTCCTTTGTTGATAGATTTGTTGTATCGGTTGCTCTTCTTCTTAGATTTTTGATTGACTTGAGCTATGATGGATGGTCCCAGCAACTTATCCTCACGCTTGAGATATATCTCATAGTCAGTCAACTTATCATAGAGTTCTTCAAATGATACTGGTGAATCACGTGCACGTATTGCTGCTACCAATTCCTTGTACTCGTCTCCTAAGCCATTGAGGATATGGACAGTAACTTCTTCATCACTAAGGGAATGACCTATCAAGGCCAAGTTATCGCTGATAATCCTTATGTTATGTAGATAATCAGCAACAGTACTTCCCTCTTGTTTTATCGTCATGAGATTGGACAGGAGACTAAGCATACGAGTGCGGGAACGATTGGCTAGGGTGGTTTGCAACTTGCACCAAGCTTCGGCAGTAGTGTCACATGAAGAAATGAGTGGGGCGAGGGATCCAGCGACCGAGGCTTGAATAGCTTGAAGGATGAGACGATCCTGGCGTAACCATAGTTTGTGGGCTGGATTTGGCACTGGACTGGGTTCGCCTGGGATGTTAACCATTTCAGGTGGACACTGGAGAGAGCCATCGACGTAACCTAAGTGATCATAGCCAAATAGAAGATTAGAAAGTTGTGCCCACCAAGATGCGTAGTTGCTGCCTTTGGATAATTTGAAGGGAATGAGTGCTGCAGCATTGATGGTGATAAGACCTTGAGAAGTGCTCAGAGTCCCTACAGAAATATGGACAGGAATATCGGAAGAGGAAAATGAAGACATCTCAAATATTTTGTGGTGGTTTAAGTGATCTTTATAGAAGATGTAAAGATATAGGAGGGAGGGAGGAGGAGAAAAGCAGAATGATGCGCTGCAGAGGAGGCTGTAGCGATGAACTGCAGCGATGAACTATAGCGAGGAGGCTACAACAATGAACTGCAGCGAGGAGGCTGCAAAGGAGGTTGCAGCGATGCACTGCAGAGGAGGCAGAAGCGATGGGCAAGGAAGCTGCAGCGATGAGCGAGAAATCTGCAGTGATTAGATGAAAGAGAAAAAAAAAAATCTGCAGTGATTAGATGAAAAATCTGCAGTTGTTACAACTGCAATTGGGAACTTGGAAATGGTTCCGGATGCTGCTTGTCGAGGCGAAGAAGAAGCAGAGGACAGCAACTTGGGAGAAAAGCATATCAGTGCTGCTATAACTGCTACGGTTGCTGTTGCTGTGAGGGCACAGGCGTTCCTTTCGTTCCCCTTAAGTCCGCTGACTGTTGGCAAATCAGCGAAGACCGACGTGGTGAGGAAGATTAGTGTTAGGATCGAGAGCACTAAGAGGGGGGAGAGGGGGGTGAATTAGTGCAGCGAAAATCTTTCAGCGATTAAAAACGAAAGTTGCGTTCGTTCGATAAAAAATATTTTGATGCAAAAGCCGATTCTAAGATTACTTATTATTAAGTGCAGTTTACGTCTAAACACAGTTTGCGTCTAAGCGCAGTTTGCGTCTAAATGCAGTTTGCGTCTAAATGTAGTTTGCGTCTAAATGCAGATTGCGTCTAAGCTCAGATTGCGTCTAAGCGCAGATTGCGTCTAAGCGTAGTTTGCGTCTAAGCTCAGATTCGGAAAGATCTGAACTTAGACACTTGTTCGTAAAAGCGCAGAAGGCAGTTTGCAGTTATAAATGGAATTAAAATGTAAATGTAAACTGCAATGTAAAGATCGTACGGAAACACCGATTTACGTCTGAATGCAGATTCGGAAAGATCAGAACTTAGAAACTTGTTCGTAAAAGCGCAGAGAGCAGTAGCTATGTAGGAGGTTTGCAGTAATGATAAAGTGCTCAAAATAAAAGCAAACCAGAGATTTAGAGTGGTTCGGTTAGTCTTGACCTACTCCACTTTTGGCTTCCTCCACCGACGAGGTCACCGACGTCAACTAGAGGCCTTCCTTCAATAGGCGAAGGCCAACTGCCCTTTTACAGTTTCACTCCTTTTGACGGGCTCAGGAGACAACCCTTACAGAACCTTTCTCTCCTCTCTTTACAACTCAAGACTTGAAGAACAGAAAGAGGAGAACTTTTGGACTTTACACAAATTTGAGCTCTTAGAATCACAGAAAAGATCAAGAATTCGGTGTAGGTCTGTATCTTTTCAGTGCTGAATGGGCGGGGTATTTATAGGCCCCAACCCAGTTCAAATTTGGAGCTCAAAACGATCAAATTCCGGAATTCCGGGATCAGGCGGTTGCACCTCCTGACTGGGGCGGTTGCACCGCCTGGCAGAGCTCGAAGACTGAGCCTCTGGGCGGTGCTGCCTCTGTCAGGGGCGGTTGCACCTCTCTGCCAGAGCTCGAAGACCAAGCTCAGGCGGTTGCACCGCCTGACTGGAGAGGTTGCACCGCCTGGCAGAGCTCGAAACTTGAGCTCTAGCGGTGCTACCTCCTGACAGAGGAGGTTGCACCGCCCAGTCTTGCTCGGAGACTGAGCCCTGGGCGGTTGCACCTCTTGGCTGGGGCGGTTGCACCGCCCAGTCTCGCTGGGAGACATAGCCTGGGCGGTGCTACCTCCCTGCCTGGGCGGTTGCACCTCCCACAGCAACCAGGGTCCGAATGGGTTGAACCATTCGACCCAATTTGAGTTCTTCAGGGGCCCAATTGCCCCAGGATTAAGCTAATGGGATCACCTCCCATTTCTAACTTAATCAAAGTGTTAACTACGATTATTTCCTAAGACATATTCTGCAGCTTGCTTCGGTGCGTCACTCGCTTCTTCCGACGAGTTTCCGGCGAACTTCCGTCGATCATCCGATGAACCCTCGGTGATGCTCCTACGGACTTCCGACAAACTCCTGGACTGCGATGATCCACATGGCAAGTTCCAACGAGCTCCTTTGGCAAGCTTCTGGACTTCTCGGATTTGTTCCCGCAGAACCTCCGACGACTGTCTGAACTTCCATCGAGCTCTCGAACTCCCAACGTGATCATTGTCATGACTCCGGCGCAACTCCTGCTGCATGTCTTTCTTCCATCGTAGTTAATCCTGCACACTCAAAACAAAAACTTCGATCGAGACAATTAATCCTAAGCAATTAACCAAGTTGTCCGGCATGTCATTGGTCCCTCGACGCTTCGTCCGATTCTTCGGCGCATCGTCCTTTCCTGCAGCCTATTGTCCAATCGGCCAGTTGACTCCGCAACTCCGATATCCTTGGCACAATACCCGCTCTTCTTGGCCCGATGCCCGAGTCCACGACCCGAAGCCATCTGTCGATACGTCAACCGATCCACCGGCCCGACGTCCAATCTTCTGACATGTTCCTCCGGCACAACATGATGTTCCTGCTTTAATTGTCTCATCCTAATCGAAGCACCCTGCGTCACTCAAAACGCAGATTAAATCATAAACATATATCAAGTAGTTTCATCATCAAAATATGAGATTCAACAATTAGGATTGGCTGCGAAGCGACGTTGGTCATTGGCCGAAGGCAAGGGCGAAGCTTCACTTTTCTCAGCGGCGTTGGCGGCGTTGGTCGCTGGCCGAAGGCAGAAGCAAAACTTCGCTTTTCTCACTGCTCTGATACCATGATAGAAATGAAATGAAATAGAAAGAAGAAGATTGTATTGATTGATTGTATTGATTGAAACAGTACACAATACTCCATATTTATACATGTTTAGAAGAGAGAATTTTCCTCAACAGATTTATGATATCTTATCATGTAGTTAGGGAGATCTTGACTGTTGTTATCACGGGAGATCTTGACTGTTGTTGCGGTTGTTATCACGGGAGATCTTGATTGTTATCAGATGCTACGTTGATATCAGAGTAATCCAAGTATGGACCACTAGAGAGCTGTAAAGAAAGTGATGAGGTATCTACAAAGAACCAAAGATTACATGCTTATGTATAGACATATAGACAATCTGGATGTGATTGGTTACACAGATTCAGACTTCGCCGGATGTGTTCGTTCTCGTAAATCAACATCAGGATATATTTTTATGATGGCTGGTGGAACTATTTCTTGGAGAAGTGGTAAGCAGACCTTAACGGCTACTTCTACCATGGAAGCTGAGTTTGTCTCCGGTTTTGAAGCTACTTCACATGGTGTATGGCTTAAGAGTTTCATTTCTGGGCTTAGAATCATGGATTCTATTTCTAGGCCATTAAGAATTTTTTGTGATAATTCAGCTATTATCTTTATGGCTAAAAACAATAAAAGTGGAAGTCGAAGTAAACACATCGACATTAAGTATTTAGCCATAAGAGAACGTGTAAAAGAAAAGAAAGTGGTCATTGAGTATATTAGCACTGAATTGATGATTGCTGATTCTTTGACTAAAGGTATGCCACCTCTGAAGTTCAAGGATTATGTAGAGAAAATAGGACTTGGTTCCACTTTGTAATGATATTGAAACTCTTATATATTGTAAAATTTTCTCATTTATGTGCACGTTATTTTGAGAAAATATATTGTTACTGGACCAAGAATAAATATAAGGTTTATTCATTAAATAATATTACCACATTAAGATTAAGAAACTAAATACATCGTGATACATGGATGATAATACTCGCTCTCAGAGGAATTATCGCTATGATTCATGTATTTATTTCTTAAGAAAGTTATTTAAGAAAGATTAATTCAAATTATTAAGATAAACGTATGGACCAAATGGGAGAATGTAATTATTATTATTAAACATCTAATTTAATAATAATATAATTATTCTCATTAAGATTCATAATTCATTATCATGAATTTCTTCATTTATTATGATTTAAATTATTTTAATTTTTTATTCTTTATACATGAAACCATTATTATTAAATTAAATATTTAATATCATTAAAGTTCTTCATTATGATCCAAACATTACAAATTTGAATTAATTCTTAAACGTTATGAATTGGTGATGATAAATGTTCTTGATGGGAGAACATCTATATATATGAGTATTTTGGTCATTGGGTTCAATCATCTCTTTGAAGCAAAAGGGTTTCCTACATCATCTAAAGCGAGAGTTCTGAGCCGAGAAGTGCCAAAGTTCAAGAAGACACCTCTGTAGAAATTCTTGACAATAATGACTGAATGTACACTATTTTGTTTCCGCATCAGTTTTTATTGTGTTTCTATTATAATGATTTAAAAATACAAGTTGGTTTTAGTGATTTCTTACATGGCCATCACAAAATTAAGACCTTACTAATCTGAAAGTCTTAAGTCGAAAGAACTTACAAGCCATAAGCTATCTCAACGAAAAGATTGACTATGCTATGAGCAGCTCTAAAGAACTTACTTTAGAATTGGCTTACATTGGTATCCCCGCTACTCAATGTTCTCAGTTGAACTCATAACAAAAGAGAGAATAACATTGCTGCTCGTGATCCAGCATACCTAGTTATAATCACAAACAGCAACCTCATGCATACCACCGTTTAATTTATATAATTCTATAAAAAAAAATATAAATGAGACAGCTCATTGGTTTATGTGATTTGGTTTTTCCTTTTGTTTTTTTTTTTTTTTACAGCTGGTCAACCCAAAAGAAAAATAAAACATATTAGACTAAAGATAGCTATTGCATAAAACGTATTAAACTTCTTACCTAATAATAATAGGTAATAGTCTTTCAAATACCTATTGCATAAAACATAATAAAATGATTTTTTTTTTTAGTAAAATATTTAAAAAAAAAATTATTACGTAAACTATATATGTAAGATGTTTAGGGAGACTCATCGCTTATGCAATAGTATACTAACTCTCATGATGTCTCAACAGAGATGATATTATTTGTTATTAACTCAACATTATAATTTAACATTTAACAATTTACCAAGCATGACTAATAAAAACAGAAAATAACTCAAAGGTAAAAAAGATTTCTCTTGCAAAATCACAAGAGAAAATATGATTGTCGAGTATGGAGAGAACATATTATTAAATAAGCACTCGAGCATTCAGGAGTCGACCAAATGTTCAATCGAGTATTGTTGATAGGATATTTTACTTTTTTTTTTTTTTGATATTTTCAGTTTATAATTTTTAATGTTGTAATGTAATAGAGAGATCTATAGACTTGGAAGCTTTCAAAGTAAGAAACGCTATCGATCTTTAGTGTAGCTTGCTTAATTGTGTGCCATTTATTAGAGTAACTAAGAGGAAACTTAAATTTTCGGTGGTATTGTTTTAATGCACTTGGATGGCCTGACTTTTCTAAAATGCTATGATTTCTTTTCATACATTTAGTTTATAATACTCCCGATTAGTCTCACATCAAAAGTGGACAAGATTAAGATTGACTTATAAAGATCGAATGAATATACTATTATTAACTTTAACATTTTGATCAATGATTTAGATTAAACAAAATTGATTGATCAGTTAACCCATCAGACTCGAATCATGATATTTGATATCAAAGCTAATCATAAATAAGTTGATAGAATTTACATAAATCGATCATAAATATAAATAATTACATATAATAAAATATATAATTTAGTGATAAATAAATATTTTTCATCAAAAATAGTATTATGATAAAATCCTTTAGTATGAAGACTATCACCAAAAATCATTTTTATTATGAGAATCAATAATAACAATGATGCAACTGTTATCATAACATTCAAGGATATAACCCAAAGTTAGAATGACCAAAGAACGTATTAATAAAGCTAAGATTGTCTCATCTTTACATAAAGGACTCTAAAATTGTGAGTCGTTTGATGAGTTAAGATCCAAAGGTACCATGAATTGTAATATTTTTTTAATGATTTAAAATTGAGCTTTTTAAATTACAAAACATCTCTGACGGAGAGGTAAAGGAGCTCGTAAAGTAATATTATATTACCCCATACGAACATGAATATATAAATCGCTATCGATATTTAGCTTTTATTCAACATACACTCGTTTCGTACAACATGTTACTTGTTCAACAGGTACTTACCGTTCACCTGGAAACAAAAACCAAAAATGCACGAACAAGTAGGATGATAAAAGGCACTTATGGTTAGTTAACTCGACAATCGGAATCATTAATAAAATTATATATATATATATATATATATATATTCCCTGACACTTAATCGAAAAAGCTTTTAGAACAAGTTTCATCAAAGGAGAAGTTAGCGGTCCGTACAACACCCCCAAGTCTCTCTTACGGCAGTGGCACGTAGTCGAGTTACGCCCCAATACGCATACAAAAGTCAGAATAGTAGATTGTTGATCGCATGCTAATGCCTCCAAGGCCAAAGAAAAGATTGCAAATATAGCAGACCATCAGCCACTTTTACGTACCTCCAAGCCTTGCTATTCATCAAACCGAAGCCTACCTTTGCTACCCTTTTCTTAGCTTCGTCATGGTCACAGCAAAGCTCTATAACTACTTCTGCCTCAAGGTCAGCTAAATCCATGGTCGCAGAGCAGCAACACGACGATGGACACGGCAATTTCTCCGAGAACCACAACTCGTTGCTCCCGACCGACGTGCCCTTGCCTACATAATCGATCAAAGTGAAGGCCTCTCGGCATTCCTTCGTCACCACCATCCAGACCACCCTCAGCTCCTCTCGAGCATCAACCTCTCCACGTTTATAGACTTCACCTATTCTCACCTCGAATCGGAAGATCCCGTGGAGAGACTCGAGCTCTTCTCCTGTAACGGCAAGCGACAGCACGGGCGCGTCGCCGTGGAAAACGTCGACCATGAAAACGAGGTGGCGGAGTGACAGGAGGGGCGGGGAGGGGATCGCGAGACGCCGCTTCGACGCAGCGTGTAGAAGCAGAAAGAGATGGCGATGAGAGACGGAGGGATTGGCGGTGGTCAAGTGGAGGGAGGAGGGGAAGAGGGAGTGGCAGATGGGCTTCCACAGGTGTTCGGAAGAGAAGATGGCGTACCAAGATTTGGAGACACAAGAGGCAACCGCCAGGGACTTGGGGTCTAGCCATTGGGATAGGAGTTGGATCACCTCCCATGGAGGAGCAGTTGGGTTGGGACACGGTCTTCCTCTTCGTATGGTCGGTAGAGCAGATGGTGGCACAATCCTTGATTTGCTTCTATCCATTACACGCTTCGATTTGTTTTCTCTCTCTCTCTCTCTGTGGATCTGTTTCCAAATGAGTGCGTATTTATGGACGATAGGGTTGGCTGAGGGGAGAAAAGATGGAGGGTTGGGGGGCACATGGACGGCCACCGATTTGCCAGGTGCTGGAGACACCAGTAGCTGATTGCACGAGGAGAAGGCGTGTCCCACGAACACGAACACGCGCAGTGTTCGTACTTCCCGACGATCAACACGTGGTGATTCGCCCTCTCCGTCGTCCTTTCTCAGGACTGTTCAAGAACAAAACGTTCTTCGGTCTCTTTTGTGTATCGTCTTAATTGGACGAATTTTCGAAGAAAAAAAATTTGTTTATCGGGAGAATCTCTGTATAAATTTTTTGAAAATCATCTTTTTCCAATTAGAGAAATGATCGGAGACTTAAATAAAATTTATATTTTGTGAGAGATACTCAATATAACTTTTTGTTATGCAATCATTCAAAACTTATAAAGTGTATTTGTAATTTATATTGTCTATAAAGTATTTTTTTGAAATGTTTATTTATGATTCCAAGTGAGATACTTTCTCTAACATGTTTTCTCTTTTGTACGTCCTAAGAAATCATAGGAGATTGATTTTTTTTCGAAAGTCGATATTTATAATCTATTTTTTTTTATATATACCAACACCCTATCCACCGATCTATAAAGTGATAATATCTAATATTTATATTATAATATTTTTTATAACTTTATCAAAATATTATAATTTTTTTAAAAAATATTATAATAAAAATATAAATAGACTAAAAATCTAATAGAAACTAGTCAATATAATAAATAAAATTTTAAATATGTATCTGTATTGGAGTAGGAACAAGAATAAACACAAATAAATATTAGTAATTTTGAATAGGCTTACGATGTTTCGAAGAGCATTCATTATAAACAAACTCAAAAGCACTATAGCTGAGAAAATTAGATTGTCAATCCAAAATTCATAGACTAGTTTGGACCACTCCGTAAAAAAACGAAAGCTATCGTTATGCCAAAGGTGTTTTGGATACTAAGAAATACCAAAAAAAGCTTCTCCTCATCCCATGAAAAACCAAAAAAGAGAAGTTCTCCATAATTCGCCCATTTTAATTTCGGTTAGAATAGTTGGAAGGGAAATTTGTTCATCCATCGAACAAACACAACGCATACAACTAGTGTGATTTTAAGTTGTCCTATGGTCTTGTTCCTCGGTTTCAGCTCAGCTCAGTTCAAGTATAATGGGTTTCGTGTCATTTTTAATCCGGTTTAAGTTGAATGGGTTTAGGTCGACCTCCTTACCTGTCAATCAACTCTCTTGTCAACTTATGGTGGTTCCAAATCTTTATCCTAATCTCTTTGTCCTCCTTTTGTCAACTTATCTGCTGTTCTTCTATTTGACTTTTTTCTCGTGTCATTCTCGGTACTCTCTGATATATTCTTCTTTATAAGAAATACTTATTAGTTCGAAGAGATCGAATGATCTTTCTCTAGTATTCTCATGATTTGTGTAGTGTAATCCCTATTCAACTTTCCCTTAACACACACATTTCTTGATATGGGAAGAGTGAGATCGTCACCACCTCATCGTCAAGTGTCTAACATCCTAATACTTAGTGAACCTAAGGATATCATGCGACTAGCACCTTGATGTCATGGATCCAACACTCTAACACGGCACTATATAACGAACACATCAATGTCATGCAATAGATATGGTGTCATTTCTCTAATATTGCGATTGCACATATGATCACTGTGTAGTTTTTATATTTGATACGGCATGATCTCACTTGAAATTAGAAAAGGTGAGCAACCATCCTCGATATTAAGGCATGTATTTCAATAAAACAATCATGAAATCTAACTATAAAAATGTTCCGTATGTGCACTTTCCAACTAAGTCTCAAGTTTTGATACATTCAGTACTAAAGTACTCGATGACACTACACAATTGATGCTAATTTATGTATCGAAAAGTTTTTATCAAATACACCACTATATAATTTTTTATAAGATTTAGTGGAGCTTCCCGACACAAAGACAAGCATAAAATAAAATTTAGATTAGTTCCCAACCAATATTCTAGTTGAATAACCAGAATCTTCATTAATAATTTTTGAACAACATATTAACCTAAACAACTCCGCTGGTAAGACCACTAAGAGGTGTTCGTCATTTCGCCATAGTTTACACCTTTGATTTATCCATCCGAATTAAATCATCGTCGATTCGATGCCCCAAGAATAAAATCTCCATCTGAGCAAAGTAACACTTCTCTTTTCACGCATCTTGATAATCTTGAAAATTGTTCGAAGGTGCTCTAACATGCTCCTCGAACGTTTAGCTATAAACGACGATGTTGTCCAATTAGACGATCATAAACTTGTCCAAATACTCGTTCGATAGTTGGTTAATGAAAGTACAAATTATGATCGAAGCATTGATAAGCCGAAAGACATCAATCACTAAGCATCGGTGCTTAGTTTGTGCCTCGATCACACGTTGTTGTGTATCCCATGTTTTAGTTTCAATTTTCATGCTTGATATATTGAACTGATATAAAGTTTCTTAAATAAAGTATACTTTGGACACACAATCTTAATTAGTTTGTGCTAGCTAATTCTGTAGTCGACACACAATCTTAACGCCCTTGCGCTAGAGCTGATACTAGTCATTTGCACTATGCAGTTTTCATGAAGTTTACATTAGAAAGGCTGGTCAAAAAACACAAATTAGTTTCAGAAGTAAACACACATAAAACATCTGGCAACTTGATACAAGAATTATAATATGAGTTGAAATTGTGTCAAAACTACTTTTTGGATTACTGATATAATATTTGTATATTTTTCAATAACATTGATAGAAAAAAAAATTAGACTTCAATTATACTGTTTCTAACAGACTATTCAAAATCAATGTATAATCTTGTTTTAAAATGTATAACGTTACTTACACCTAAATCATCCAAATTCACTCAATATCTTCGAAATGAATTTATGAAAGCAAGCTTTATCAATTTTTCTAGTTTAAAATAATTATTTATAATGATTTCAGCAAATTAAAAGATGAAATTACGTCAAAATTGATTTTTAGACCCATCAAAACTTTATCGTGTGAAAATTATGCCTCAAATATTGTTCATTCTAATGGTATTATGTTCTATAACTTTGCATGGATTTCAAATTCACTAATCTTATACAAGATCACACTGATCTTGGCTTACTCAAAATTAGTACAACTCTGAACAGTTGGCTAATTTTGTAGGCTGTAAGATCACACGGATCTTACAGCAAAGTTTGTTAATTTTCTCATGTTTATGCTCGTAGATCTCGGTCAACAAAATTTCTCATGCAAATGCTGGTTGGTTCCATGGACGAGCATATGCTCCTGCGCAAACCATCATTCCCATATCACTGGAAACTAATAACCAAAGTAATCCTTAGGCTGCACCACAAAGGAAAGTTGTACTTAACAGCCGACAACAAAATAGAAATTGCACATCTGGATAGTACCAGCATATCTTTACAGCAGCAGGCATCTGAAACATCTCATACAACATATCGATAGGTCACATATCTGCCTGCAGTCTCACTAGGTCGGATGATCTTTACGACCTGTCCGCGCTTTAGGCCATAATATCTTGCTATTGGATCTGTAACTTGGATTCGAGGAAGCTGAAAGAGAAAAACAATCATAAATAACAATATGGAAAATAGTACACAAAGAGAAAAACAAGTAGACAAACATAATTTTATGTCAATCTTCTCATATATCATATGCATACACTCCTTGTCATCTTGATCCTATCCTCTAGTTCAACCAACCACCTTTCTTTTTTCGAACTCACTGGACACTTTTTTTTTTCCTTTTTCAAATCCCCTTCACTCGTCGCCATCTTGATAAATATAAAAAGGTCTATCTAGAGGAAAATCTCAGCCAACTGTCTTAACGGAGGAACTTTGGTGCTATGAGAGATTTAATGAGTTCCTTGACTTATATAACCTTAAAGGCTAAATATCTTCATGATTGCAGAATTTTTATTAGGAAAAACATTGGAAGACACTAAATATCTTTATGATTGTAGGAAAGAACATTTAACAAGTTTCTTGATCTACCTCTATGAGCAAATTCCAGGGCAACTGAAGACAACCAACAGAACTAGAAAAATGATAAGGAAGGACATCAAGATAAGCAAGAACATAAAACAAGAAAAGAAAGATAATTAACAGGGGCAAAAAGCCACCAAAAACCTTTTACTTGATCAATTACCATACTATAATGCACTATTTCCTAACTTTACCATACTATAAAGATTGCACCTCTATCGGCCACCTTTTTCTAATGTTACTTAAAATAAGCCAATGATTTAAAAATCGCTAGGCGCCAAAAGACGCTAAGGTCCAAAAACGCCCGAGGCGTTAGGCGCTCACCCGAGTGAAACGAGACGCTAAAATATAAAAATATATAATATAATTAATAAATATAATTATTTAAAATTTTAAATAAAAATATGATATTAAATTAAGAAAATCTATGATACAAAATCATAAATGAAAATTGGAGACTCTATTGAGTTGCTCTATACACTTGTCATTTATCTTGAAACCTAACAATAATTTCAAATAAATAAAAATTAACAGTATTAAAATCAAAATAATATATTATTAATTTATTAACAGTATTGAAAATTAATAATTTCAAATAAACCTAACAATATTAACAGTATATAATATACTATTAACAGTATACAGAAGGAGAAGGAAGAGTGTAAGGGAGTGTTGACTGAGAAAAGAGGAAGCGACAGAGGGAGTGTATGGAGGCAGCAGCAGCGGGAATGTAAGGAGGCAGTGGCAACGGGAGTGTAACGAGATAGCGGCAACGGGAGAGAGAATGTAAGGAGGCAACGGCAGCGAGAGCGGGAGTGTAAGGAGGCAGCAGGAGCGAGATCGGCGAGCGGCGAGCGGCGACAACGACAGCAGCAGTGGCAGCGGCAACGACAGCGGCAACGGCAGCGGCGAGCAACGACAGCAACAGCGGGAGCAGGAGTGGCAAGCAGTCGGAGCGACGAGCAACGATAGCGGTAGCGGTTGCAAGCAACGACAGCGACGAGTAGCGGGCGCGGGAGCGACAACGGCAATGAGCAAGGTTAGCCGGTTAGGGTTGGGCAGCGATAGCTGATGTCGAATTTAGTTGGTTCGATTGAACCTACTAACCATCGGAGACCGAACCAGACCTAAAATCCTGGCTCGGTTGCCTGGTTTAACACAAGCGCTCGCCCAAAGCATCCAGCGCTTGGGCTCGGGCGAGCGCCTAGGCGGCGCCTCTTCGAAGCGCGCCGCCTGGAAGTTTAGCGAGGCGCTCGGGCCTCGCCTCGCCTCGCCCGAGCAACTAGGTGAGCGCCCGAGAACCTAGGTGAGCGCCCGAGCGCCTTTTTAAATCACTAAAATAAGCTATAAATTAGTCACAAAGAATGTGATAAAATTTAAAACAAGAATAAACAAAAAGGATTAGAGACCAAAACTACTGCCACCCTTGAGTTCAACCATAAACAAGTAAATTGACTCAATCTAACATAAATAGACTGATTTGGACTACATTAACTGCCTGGATTACACCAGTATCTGGTTTAATCACTTCTGCAGAAACCAAAATATCACATCTTTATTATGAAATGAAGGTACAAACTTACAATGTCTTCATCCCACAGATCACAATTTTCAAGATCTGAAAGGACGCACAATTCTCCAGACCCACACAAAGTGAATATCTTTCAAACTAGATATTGCAACATGATCTGTTTTCTTTCATGGAATATCTTTGGTTCTATAGTCAATTGAATCATTCGGATTTTGTAATCCACAACGTAACAATACAAAGTTATAAATGATAAAGGCAATACTGAATGATTACGTCAAAACAACATACAAACAAAGAAGAGACAAATGAATGAACAGAAATTTTCCCTAGGATGTCCTGCTTGCTCTAACATATGAAAAGAAGGTTGTCAAACTTGCTTTTCTACCTAGGGGGATGCATAAAATCAGATCAAAGGATCGAGCTTTCCAATTTTCATCTGAGCATAGAAACATGCGACCCCACAGCCTAGATTGAAATTCCAATAACCATGGAAAAGAAGACACCATTGCGTAATAACATTTTCTCTGATCCAAAGTTCATGGCAGAATCTAACATAATCTATATCAATATTATCATAGGCTCATCCAATTTTGATTAAATTATCAGCTTTAATGCAAAATATCATTTAGAATCCATCAATCAATCAACATCAACAGTCATAAAACCAAAATTTGGCCAACTCTAGATGATTTGCAACAATAATAATGGAGGGAGGAAGCCAGTGACTACATAAAGAGAGAAAAAAAGAAACATGTGGGAACAACCCATTTGATAATTTCAACCTACACCCATGGTACACCAAGGGTTCGATCTGATCAGGTTTAATTAGCTCTGACCAAAAACAGGATGAGTTTGGCATTTTTTCAAAAAGAACCTGATTGGCACAAGGAGAGGACAATATCACTTATACCCCACTATCATCCTCACCCAACCCAACCGACAAGAAAATTCCCCATAATAAAATGTCATAAATAATTTTCCATATTATATTTCATATATATCAAAACATATGCCAATTATTATGTATATTTTTCAAAAATCATTAACATCAGGGGGGAAGCCAAAAAAAATACTACTGTCAGCTTGGTAGATATAAGAATAGATTTTTTTTAAACTAGGATAGGTTTTCTCGCCATATTGTTAGTGGAGATATTTTAATTAAAAATACCTCTACACAAATCTCCATATACCTCTTCACAGACCACTGAAATTAATTTTCTCACCTCCTCTAACTACACTCTCCTTGACACATATCTAAACCATCTTAAATGTTCTTCCTCATCTTGTCTTCTGCAAAGTTACACATAATATTTCACAAAAAATCTCATTTTTATCCTTTCTAGTAACACAAACCTCCCTTCATCTATATCCATTTTAACCCATAATTTTTATTCTATAAATAATATATTCACCAATCTCTCCATTTTGTTGAATAACCGACCCAAAATACTTAAAGAATTATCCCAATGTACAATACGAGAGGTACATGTCGGTCTGAGCATGGACTGATACTCGAACCACCTTGTTTCTGACGATCCAATTAAAATAGTAAAAAAATCAAAAAGTGGTTGGCCCTAATCCATGTCAGCATTAAAAAAGAAAAAAATAGAAAATTAGGTATCACGAATGCCAGCACTTTTCTCGCGGATGATGCCGCAGCCCTCGCTGTTGCCACTTCGCTGCTGCGATGCTGCAGCGCAGGCTGCCTCTTCGCTGCTGTGATGCTCCCGCTGCCTTCCCAGGTGTTATTGCTGCACTTCTCCTCTCCTCCGCTTCTTCTTCTTTCTTTTCTCCTTCCTCCTCTATTCCTCCACCGCCCCTTCCTTTTCACCCTCGTTTTCTTCCTCGTCGAAACATCGATACGCACCGACATATCATGTGTTAGTACACCGATATAGACTGGTACATTCAGGTTTGACAGAATGCCAAAACAGATCCGGCACCCGAAAAGGCAAACCTTGCTATGTAGTCAATTTTTCTAAGTTACATGTTATAATTTTAATCTTAGTCCTACTTAGTGAAGTCATTAGTGATTATACTTGGTTCCAACACTAGACACTCTATAGTTCCAACATTAGTGATTATACTATAATACATATTCCACTATGTAACATAGTAAATGTTTACTTTTGATTCTTCTATTTCCTACAACATATATCTAGTACTATAAATCTATGTTCATTCGTTCAGCTTTCACCGAGCACAAATTTACAATCCTTATAAATAATTCTATCTACTTTTCTGAAGAGAATATTGTAACTAAAAATATGGTCACTTACATAACTAATCAAATGTTCATCGAACTAAGTATATATAGTAAAATCTAAGTTCATACCATTTCTCTCCCTACATTCCAAACCCCCATGGACTCCATTAAATTCACTATATTTTTTGACACATGCCCATTCAAATCCCATCCAATAATATGTTTCTCAATTGAAGGCATTCCTTGAATAATCTTGTCTAAATTTTTCCAGCATTGTCTTTTGGTTTGTTCATATAATCCAATTTGAGAATCATAAGTACTTATAAAATTTAAAGTCTCCTAGATGAATACAAATTTTAAAATTATAATGTTGTCACCAAATCTCTTTACCTTTGCAACGTGTCCTTAAGATCCTGGTCTGAAACAATATCTACAACATTTCTGTGTTATAACATTTTCAAGATACCAAACAATATCTACAATGTGTCCTTCAAGACTTTTACACTCAAGTCTTCTGCAAACAAATTATGTCGATTATTCTTCTGGTTATTGTATCCACCAAGTTGAGCATTTTTCATAAAAGTGTTTGTACATTCTAAGTTGCTTACTCAATCCTTTGATCTTGAACTAATTTCCTAATTTGCATTAACCCAAAACAATAAAAGAATCCTTGCCTATCTTGTACCACAGCTGGGCAACGATAACATCGACCATTTCCAAAACGACCTTCAAGTCCACCCTTCTGACTTTAACGAAACTGAGTAGTGGAGGTCCCTCACTTCACCTCCGGATGATGACTTAAAGTGATTAAGATCCATGTTCATGATGTAACGTAGTTTTTTTTTACACTAGCTATCAATAACCATGCAACTCTTTTCCTTTCCATCCGAGACAAGGTCCGTAAGTGACAAGGTTGGCTTATAGATCTATCAAACAAATTATCTAGTGAACAGTTATCAAGTGCTAATCCATGGACATTCAAATGTGTGTGTCATTCTTGATGAGAAATGAAGAATTTAATTATCAAGTTTTTGGAGTTCATGACAGATAATCACAGAGAAAGAACTTGATGACAAAAAACTAGATTCATGAACACATATATCAAAATGCCCCAAAAAACAAGTCCGAATAATTTAATTAGAACCATGATTGATGGCATTAGTAATAAGAAGGCTACCATGAGTTCAAGACAACCTAGGCAAAAAGAGGAATTCAAGGTTCAAACAAGGATAGCATGATGAAGTTCTTATGTAAAGATAATATCATCAGATCAATTATGAGAATTCTTTTGATGCTGCACAAAATGACTTTGTAAGCTGAAGTTCAGGCCACCAAAACAATGTCTCAAGACATAACTCCAGCTCTGTTATCCATATGCATGCTTAGAATGACAAAGTGCTTATGTAAGCATTATAACACCAATTCAAGATCTTGTCAGAAACTAATTAATGATGCTAGGATACTTGCAAATGCATCAAATAAGCCGACATCAGTTTTACCACCATAAGTATATCAATTTTTATCAATCTTGGCTACCTGAGTTTCCTTCAGTGTATAACGCTCCAGTAATGTCTTCTTTTCCTCACTTGTCAGAACCTGATGCTCTGGAACAAGTACATGGTCCTTGATATTGACAAGAAGCTCTGCCTCCTATGTTTTAATATTATAAGACAAAAATCAATAGATACACTTACCTAAAAATTAAAAAGAAACAAACAAAAAAGAAATATGACAAGAAAATTTAAACTTCCAAATAATAAATTTAAACTTAAACCAATATGAGCTTGCTATGAAGCAGCTGCTAGAATTGCAAAAGAGGAAATGATATACCTGAAAGACCTCCAAATGATACTTCTGAGATGCTTCTTGCAGGGATGATCTTGCAAATGGAGTTAGATTTTGTTGAACGACTAATATTGCTCTAAACACGTTCTCTTGTTTCATACGCTCAACATACTGCTTTATTTGTTTTACACCAACCTTTGCTTCAGTTGGAAAGAAGACATAGATCTGCTATCATGAAGTGAAAATATAAATGTGGTGTTGTAAATTAGTCATGATGATTAAAATCTTGATTAAGACATTATTAGTCACAAAGTCATAACAGATAGATCATATAGGATCTTAGAACATTCTACAGAGGCTCACAAAATGAATCACCAAGTAGCAATTGGAGCTTTAATAACAAAATAAGTAGACATGACTGACCATGAAGACTCAAATACAAAAACAGTATGCAAAAATGCACAAGTACTAGTTTCTGCATGTGTGCAGGTGAGAATCCATAAACCAATGTCCAAAGGCTGAGAAGAAAATAGGTTAAAGAGAGTAAAAATGTTAGACAGATCAATTAACAGTAACTGTAAATCACTCTGGAAAAAACTATCAGTCACAATAAAGAATACAATATATCCAACAAACACAACTAGTTGCTTTAAATCAGCAACAACTTCTATAAAAATGATATCATCACAACTTAATTCATTCAAGACTTGCAAAAAATTGGTAGTCAAGTATGTACTGGATTAACCCAATAGACTTCAAACTTGTCTAGAAACTTGTTCTCGAGCTTGCAATTCAGGCATTTTAGCCACAATAAAGCTTAAAATACTATTAGCTGCCTTATTTTAACCAAGGTTATTTAACATTTTATTAATGATAAGAAACCCAAATTGGTACACTTCCTATAACCATTTGTCCAAGAAAGCCCTGAAAATTTTTTATGCAAAATTACAACAAACCTAAGCTGGATGCCATGGGTTTGATTCAGGCTGACCTTGAGTAGGCTTATGTTGAAAATGCACAGATGATGAGACCACAAAACTCAATCTTCACACAGATGGGTTCATACCAAGCCATGTTTACTGGTCCAGGCATTAATAGGAATGTGGACCACCTCTTTTCAGGTGGTTCAGTCCCCTTTTTTTTTAGAAGCTGCAGCGCATCTTACATTTTAAAGTCCCTGGGACGCGAGTCGTGAGTGACTGAGACTTGCAGGCCCACCCGCTCATTGCTCGCATCAGCCACTGACCACCGCCAAATCAGTATCTTCTCCTCCTCCCCCATCCCCCATCCCCCATCCCTTACCTCTTCTCGGTACCACAGAAGGTGTCAGCACATCGCTATGCCAGCACTTACCGCACCCATATTAGTCTGACCATGGACAGCACAGGTCTGGTACCGGAAATTGAGTTTCCTAAGTGAGACCTTGATGAACCCCATCTTGTCATGAGAAGTCAACTTGGTAACGGGACCTACATGAGCATGTAAAGTCATTACATCAAACTAATGTGCAAATGACTGAGGGACACAAATGGGGATTGAGATTTTAATAAGGATTTGATAGTTTATATAAATTTATTGGAATAGAACTGAAATTTAAGCAACCTTCTGAATTTTAACTCAAAATATCACCCTCTAAGAGTGTGTTTGGAAACACATTTGAAATATGCATTGAGGAACAATGCACATTTCAAATGCGATTCAGTGTTTGGTATTTTTTTTTCCCAAATCGCATTTGACCTCGATGATGTATTGCAAATGTTGATGCTATCTCAGGGTAGGATTAATATTCCAACATTTATGGGATGCTAATATAATTTTTCAAATTCCCAAAATGCCCTATTGCATTATCTAAAATCACAAAATTACCAACATGATTTAGTGAAAATAACATAATTTGTCTTCTATAAGATAAAATTTTATTTATTTATTTATTTATTTATTTTCAAAGGTTATATTTATTTATATAATTATATTTTTATGTATTATATGTCTAGGTCATATGAATTTTTTTTGTAAAATTACATACATTCATTTATTTTATTTGTTTACTTATTATTTTAAATAAAAAATATATATTTATTTTTAATAAATATTCAAAATATTAGAAAGGTAAATTTGTCATATAATATTTAATGGACTTTTGAAATATAATTTTACTAAACAACACTCACGTTAATGTATATTTAAGAAAAAATTTTCATCTATTGTTTACCAAACACTAAAAGCCATTCACTCGAGCCTCCATATCCAAATGCACATTAAGAATGCAAATGTGTTCCCAAATACAGCCTAAATTCTAGGATTCATATTATAAGAGTGGCAATGCTCCCAACGAAAGACAATTTTCTTATTCCTTGGAAGCTAAGGCTTGTTGAGTTGCCTATAAACACTCCACCAGGAATAGATGCAAAATTATGCATTTGTCCATGGAGTAATTTTGCCATCTACCACCCACTACAGGTGTTCCATTTCAGATCATCACAAATTGCTTACTATAAACCGTTTGAATACTACCGTCACACACACCAGTCTTCAACCAAATAAAAAGTACTATCTCAAAGTATCTGGCATCTAAGTAATAACATCAGGAGAAAATAGAGGGTAAGAGAGGGGAATAGGAGAGGAGAGAATAAAAGCGGGGGATGAGGGGATCAAAGCAAGAGAGAACAAGAAACAGGAGGAGATGGGAGGGGAAGAAAGGGGAGAGAAGAAACGAGAGAACATAAAAGGACAGGAGAGTACCAATGGAAGAAAAAAGATCAGCTTGTTGCAGCGACATAAAGGAGGTGGCTTGGCCTGCATAGCGACAACGAGAAGTGGTGAAGCAGAGGTGGAAGGGTTGGACCAATGATGGCAGCAACGACGACAGCAGTAGAGACAAACCTGAAGAGTCATTTCACGCATCTAGATAGTGGGGGGTATGAATCATCAGTGTTTTACTTTTTGATCTTCTATCTGATTAAAAGAGGTGGCTTGACCTGCATAGTGACAACAAGAAGTGGTGAAGCAGAGGTGGAAGGTATGGACCGATGATGGCAGCAACGGCAAAAGTAGTAGGGACAAACCCAAAGAGTCATTTCAGGCATCTAGATAGTGGAGGGTATGACTCATCAGTGTTTTACTTTTTGATCTTCTATATGATTTTTTTTTTTTTGCTTTATGATCTTTTATATGAGTACTCTTGAGTTGACTCTAAACTCAAGTCGACTCACAAAAGTCACCAACTTTACTAAGTCATAGTCAACTCGCAAGGAGACCCCATCAATAGAAATCTGATTCAATGTCTGGTGTAAGTCACCATGCTTAATATGGGTCACAAGATCATGCAATCCTATGGTCTAGTTCACGATTTTAATAAAATTAATTTGCATGTCTTGATTTTCAAAAATGCAATATTCTTAACACAAACTAAGTTATTTTCCCTAAAAAATCGTCGATCCATCCATTGTACAAGGATGATACCTAGTGTGAGTAGTAGAAATCACTTTGTTGAAGCACATTTGACCTTTCAAATCAGTCCATCTACTAATATAATATTTATTTTATAATAGTAACCACAATAATTTTCATTATAACCTGAAGGACACCCAATGATTACTCTATGTACTATATATTATCAACATTTCCATTTTATTGAATAATAGATCCAAAAACTTCTTGTTCATTCATTCTAATTATATCTTGGATTTTTTCTTAGTATAACCAAGATTACATCCCATAATTCAATCTTAGTCCCAATTAATCTAAAACCTTTAGATTCCAAGATTTGTTATGTTCAAGTTTAAAATCAATTTCATTTATATTCATCGCATTCAACTCACACAATTGGGGTCTATAATGTACATGACAAGTAAAATTTGTCCGTTATCAATTTTAAAATAAAATAACTTAAATTTAATCCTTGATGTAATATTCAAATTGCATGAGCAGTGATTTCTTCAAATTTTAATTCCAAATAAGTATTCTCAAAATCATTTTAGGACAGATTGAAAAGAGGAGATATTGATCCTG
This sequence comes from Musa acuminata AAA Group, assembly GCF_036884655.1. Classification (NCBI taxonomy): domain Eukaryota; kingdom Viridiplantae; phylum Streptophyta; class Magnoliopsida; order Zingiberales; family Musaceae; genus Musa; species Musa acuminata. The sequence goes on along the minus strand of NC_088328.1, from coordinate 10,333,396 downwards.
TATGGGTCATCTTGAAGTTCACCCCTCAAAAAGACAAAATAATGAGACATGAGAAATTATCAAAATTAAGTGAAATTCTGTAAGTGTCATTTAAGATATAAAAATCAATGGTAAGAAATCCTAGATTATGTAATTAACTGTTGCTAAATCACATCACCTTCAAAGTCTTATATTCTTTACTGTCATCAGATAAAAGACGTAGGATCAAAGCCAACAATAAACTTCTGCCAAAAAGTATCAAAAACATACAACACCTGATAATAGCTTTGATTTCATGTGTAAAAAAATCAAAAAAAAAATTTCTACAAGATTGCTGTAAAAAGAAACTGCCACTGTTTGTAGCAAGAACAGTAGAAACCTAATCAAGAATATAACTAATTCAAAAAAGAAACGTGCAGATGAGAACTTCAGACATTGGTTAAAATATGAAGGAAGCCATCGTAAATACAACTATGAATTGCCTTGAATTTACACAACAGGTTCAGCACAATAGACCACAGAAAGAATATCTTCCATTTAACAATAACCAAACAAAGTGATACAATTAAAAATAAAGGTTCACAGCCAGGAATTCGGACATTTTAAGCCATTTCAAAAATCTAAATGGGTCAAAATGATCCTTAGAAGACACTTCCAAATATTTGAGGATCCCCAAAATTTAAGTTCAACAAGGTATAGGGTAATCAAACGAACAAATATCAACAAAGGAGGCTATGACTGGACTATCAATCCATTAGGTAAATTATAACAATTAACCACATAGAGTGTGAAAGGTTGACTACTTAAAAACAATGATATAGAAGAAACCTATAATAGAACTTTTCCTAATTAGCAAATCAAGAAACAATATAATGATCATTAGAAGTCAAAAAGATAGCAAAGGCATAAGTAAATATAAATCAAAAAGAAGAGTTAATGAAGTCTGACAGTGACAAATTCATCACCATAAACAAAAGATGTAATTGGCTGATGCACAGAAAATAACATACGCCTGGTATTCGTTGCAACTGCAACCATTACAAAACAAAGACAATAAAATACGAAAAGAGAAGACCTAAAGCATGTCAACAAGATAATTATCTATAGAAAGGAAAGACCCAGCTTTTTTTTTTTTTCCTCAAGAGAACAACCACAATCGAAGATAAGAAAATGATGGACCTGATCGTTGTTATCGTTCTTCTTCTGCTTATTGATGACAAGCTCATCCCGCTTAGGGTTCTCCCCATATTTCTCCAAGAACTGGCGCATGTTTATGTCGATGTCTTTAGCAGCAACGACAAGGTATCCTCGGTCCCTCAGCATCTGCATCACCGTCCGTCTGATCCGAAACAACCGGCTGACCTCGCCCTCAGAGGTTGCCATCTTCCTCGATAACTAATCATGTTTCACGATTACCGCAACACATCAGGGAAAGGGGAAAAGGAGAACGAAAGAATCATGAAAGACATTCATCTTAGCAACAAAAAATTGGGAACAGCCAATGCGAAACTCCAACCAAATCGAAAGAGACTTTAATCAAGTTATTGAATGTTACGACGCAAAGAAAGTTGTATGAAAGACCTCCGAACCCTTGCGCTAGGGTGGTTGCAAGAAGCAAGATGAGAACAGGAAAGAAGGACGGAGGGAGCGGCTACCACAACGACCTCGGAGAGCGGGGGACACAGGAGACGATCCACAAGATGCGAGAGAAGCGGCCTTCGGTATCTCTGCGAATCGTAGGGTTTCGAGGGCGAGGCGAGCGACCCCGAGAAATAGGGTTGGGTTCAGCGGAGCAGTGCGATCATGAGTGGGGCCCAGGGTGGATTTAGTTTGGACGGACAAATCAATTGGTTGTCTATACCATGATATTTACATCTTATAGTTATTTAGTCTTCTTAATCAATTAAAATTGAGCTGTATATTATACGAGGTGAATCTTGAATTTTAATGATGAAATAAATTAATAAGATTTTGATGATGAAATAAATTAGTGAATTAATGATCTAATTAATGTGTTTAGATAAGTGATGTATGATTAACTACGATCGAGAGAAAGATAAAATGATTAAGGAAGAATCGAAGTTGGGCTAGAGTCAGTGATCGTGCATTGGGCCGAATGAATCAGGGGATACATCAAAGGATCAGTTGATATAGTAAAATCTCATCGGAGGATCACCGAGAGTTCGTCGAAAGCTCACCGGAGGTTTACTGGGAGTTCGTCGAAGGCTCATTAGAGGTTCACCAAGAGTTCGCCGAATGCTCGCCGGAAGATTGCCAAGAGATCGCTTAAAGTGTTGAATCTCAGATTTTAATGATGAAATCAATTGATAAGTTTGTAATCTAATTTGCATTTTGAGTGACGCAGGACTAGCTTCAATCAAGGAGAGGCAAATTGATTAAAGCAAGAAGAATCATGTTGGGCCGGAGTGGAACATTCAGAAGATTAGACATCGAGCCGGAGGATCGGTTGACATATCAGTAGAAGGCTTCGGGCTATGGGTTTAGGCATCGGGCCAAGAAGAGTGAAAATTACACTAAGGAAATCGGAGTTGCGGAGGTCAACTGGCCGATTGGGCAATATACCGCAAGAGAAGACGATGCACCGAAGAATCAGACGAGGCATCGATGAACCAATTACATGTCGGACAAAGGATTCATGCTTTATAATCATTTATTTAAGATCAAAGTTGTTTGTGGGGCTAATTGAGTTAACTTTTGGTATAATCATGCTAACTCAATTAAGGGCCAATTGGGCCTTAATTGGGACTGATTTGGGCTCATTGGGATGCCCATTCAGTGATCCAAAAGTTGGGTCAAGTGGTGGCACCGCCAGAATAGGTGGTGGAACCGCTTGTGAGTTGGAAAACTCGAAAAACCCCATCTCCGAGGCTGTCAGGTAGTGGTACAACCAGATTGGGCGATGGTACCACCCAGTGATAGTGTGTCAGGCAGTGGTACCGCCCAGTGTTAGGCTGTAGGCGGTGGTACTGCCTAGTGTAGGCGGTGGTACCACCCGTACTCAGAAGACATAAAAATTTAAATTTTTGACTCCATTTTTGAAACCATTTAGGGCCTATAAATACCCCACTAGGGCAACAAGAAATGAGCAAGAATTCTTGAGAAAAAAATTGAGTAAACTCTATCAAAACTTTGAGTTCCCTCCTCCTAGTGCTTAGAGTTAGTCCTAAGGGAGGTATGTGAGGGAATACTTATAAAAGAGTGACTTATAAAGGTTATCTCCTAAACTCATGAAAAGGAAAAAAGTGCTGTAAAGAGGTGGTTGGTCTTCGCCTATTAAAGGAATATCTTTAGTGGATGCCGGTGACCTCAACGAAGGAGGAATCGGAAGTGGATGTCAGTCATTATGACCGAACCACTATAAATTCTGGTGTGTTCTTTCCTTACTGCTTATTCTCTTTACTGTATTTTACTTTACTTTGTTGCAAACTATCCAATCCCCTCTTCTCTATTCACTTGCAAACTTATATGAGTAAAACAAATGGTTTTTATCGAAATTAGTTTTTATCGTACGAGGATTTTCAAACTGACATAATTTTTTCACTGTACTAATTCACTCCCTCACCCCTCTTAGTGCCGACTCGATCATAACAATTGGTATCAAAGCTATGTTTTTCTTGTTTGGTTTAATACCCAAGAGAAAGGACTCTTTTCGATTTTCTAGATTGTCACTTTATCATTCATCCTCCCATGTTCAATGGGACGGACTACACTTATTGGAAAACTTGGATGAGAGTTTTCTTACTTTCGTTGAATCTTGATTTATGGAATATTATTGAAAACAGATTTCAAAAGTCTTTCTTCCAATAAACGATTGGAATGAGTTGGAGAATAAGACTTTCTCTTTAAATGCCAAGGCTATAAATACCTTGTTTTGCGCTTTAGATAAAAATGAGTTCAATCAAGTATCTTTTTATGAAACGACTTTTGATATTTGACACATATTTGAAATCACTCACGAAGGCACTAGTAAAGTTAAAGATTCAAAAATTAATTTTTTAATACATGATTTGAATTGTTTCGCATGCAACCAAGCAAGACCATTGGAAACATATACACCCGATTTATGGATGTCGTCAATGGTCTAAAAACACTTAGTAAAAGTTTTTCTAATTTTGAACTCGTTAACAAGATATTAAGATCTCTTTCTAAAAATTAAGATTCGAAAGTAACGACAATACAAGAATCAAAGAACTTGAACCAATTTTTGATTGGAGAACTTATTGGGTCTTTGATGACCTATGGAATGAGTTGTGTGGCACATGATGAACATGATGAACTTCCTTTCAAAGAACAGGAAGGATTTGATACTTAGAAATCAAGAAGACTACTCGAGCGAAAGCTCATATGATGATGACTTTGAACTCTTAACAATAAAGCTTAAAAAGTTCATGAAACAAGAATAAAAAAATAAAAACAAACTTAAAAAGAACACAACTACTTGTTATGAACACAAGAAGCCAGGTCACTCCAAAGATGAGTACATAAAACTGAAGAAGAAGTTGTTAAAGGACGAATCTAGCGCATCCGAAGATGAGGAGCAAACCAATAAAGACGAGGTGGCCTTTCACAATGAGGTATATAACTCACCCGAAATGTATTTACCTTATTTTAAAATAACTTGATGCATTTCATGAGTTGTTTTTAATTAGTTTAAAAAAAATTATATATAAAAGAAATTGATTATGAAAACTGTATGTTTTATGATAAAGGAACAAAATGTTAGATTTAATTCTCAAAACCTGTACACCTAATATGATTAATCTTATAAATGTGTATCTAAATGATTTAAGAATTACTTTTTGATTTTCAAATTACTTTTCAATTTTGATTGAAGATGCCTTATGTTCAATGAAACTATGCTGGATGAATATGCTTTATGTTTAATTATGATTTGAAATTATGTTTAATGAGTTTATATTTTAAATTCTGCATGCTGATTTTTGTGATTTATGGCCTTTGTATGAAAGATTAGAAAATGAAATCAATCATAAATATTAGAACTAAAAGAACTTTAGCTATTTTTTCTTGTAAGAATTTATCTACATTACTTTCATTGAATTTTTTGAAAAATGATTTTGAGGATGATTTTGGATTTCTTTTCATATGATTCATTTTAATAATGAGATGATATATCCAATCAAATCATTTATCGATGTTTACGACTTGAGATGCATTTTATATGAAATATTTTTCTTGATTCTCATATAATTCACTTTTTTAAGAGAACATTCATCTAAACAAATCATGATTTATCCTAAATAAGAGATTTTTTTCCTTTCTATAAATCCAACGAACCTTGATTCTTTCATTTGATGAATTAAGATTTATGATGAGTCAAGATTTTTTATACTTTATTCTCCTATGATTCTTTTTTATATTCACTAAAAATGAGACTTATCCTAATAAACCATGATATGCTACTTGATAACTTGACAATATATGACTTGAGTCTTGTTATGTATTATTCCCCTCTTCTTCTTGTTGAATCTCGTATTTTGATGATGAAACTACTTGATATATGTTTATGATTTAATCTGCGTTTTGAGTGATGCAGGATGCTTCGATCAGGATGAGACAATTAAAGCAGGAAAATCATGTTGTGCCGGAGGAACATGTCAGAAGATTGGACGTTGGGCCGGTGGATCGGTCGACGTATCGACAGAAGGCTTCGGGTCGTGGACTCGGGCATCGGGCCAAGAAGAGCGGGTATTGTGCCAAGGATATCGGAGTTGCGGAGTCCACTGGCCGATTGGGCAATAGGCTGCAAGAGAGGACAATGCGCCGAAGAATCGGACGAAGTGTCGAGGGACCAATGACATGCCGGACAACTTGGTTAATTGCTTAGGATTAATTGTCTCGATCGAAGATTTGTTTTAAGTGTGCAGGATTAACTACGATGGAAGAAAGACATGTAGCAGGAGTTGCACCGAAGTCAAGACAATGATCACGTTGGGAGTTCGAGAGTTCGACGGAAGTTTGGATAGTCATTAGAAGTTCTGCGGGAACAAATCCGAGAAGTCCATAAGCTTGACAAAGAAGCTCGTCGGAACTCGCCAAGTGGATCGTCGCAAGTCTAGGAGTTTGCCGGAAGTCCGTAGGAGCATCACCGAGGGTTCAATGGATGATCGATGGAAGCTCGTCGGAAGAAGCGATTGACGCACCGGAGCAAGTTGTAGTAAATGTCTTAGGGAATATCGTAGTTAGCACAATGATTAAGTTGGAAATGGGAGGTGATCCCATTAACTTAATCTTGGGGCAATTGGGCCCCTGAAAAACCCAAATTGGGTCGAATGGATCAACTCATTCGGACCCTGATTTCTGTTGGGAGGTACAACCGCCCAAGCCAGGAGGTGGCACCGCCTGGGCTAAGTCTCCGAGCGAGACTGGGCGGTGCAACCGCCCCAGCCAGGAGGTAGCACCGCCTGGGCTAAGTCTCCGAGCGAGACTGGGCGGTGCAACCGCCCCAGCCAGGAGGTAGCACCGCCTGGGCTTAGTCTCCAAGTGAGACTGAGCGGTGCAACCTCCCCTGACAGGAGGTAGCACCACCTGAGCTCGGTCTTCGAGCTCTGGCAAGAGGTGCAACCGCCTCAGTCAGGCGGTGGCACCGCCTAAGCTCGGTCTTCGAGCTCTGGCAGGTGGTGCAACCGCTCCTGACAGGAGGTAGCACCGCCTAGAGGCTCAATCTTCGAGCTCTGCCAGGTGGTGCTACCGCTCCAGTCAGGAGGTGCAACCGCCTGATCCCGGAATTCTGGGAATTGACAGTTTTGAGCTCCAAATTTGAACTGGGTTGGGGCCTATAAATACCCCACCCATTCAGCACTAAGATAGCACAGAATACACACCGAAATCTTAATCTTTTTCTATGATTCTTAGAGCTCAAAATTGTTGTAAAGGCCAAAAGTTCTTCTCCCTCTTTTCTTCCAAGTTCTGAGTTGTAAAGAGAGGAGAGAAAATTCTATAAGGGTTGTCTCCTAAGCCCGTCAAAAGGAGTGAAACTGTAAAAGTTGGTTGCCCTTCGCCTATTGAAGGAAGGCCTCTAGTTGACGTCGGTGACCTCGTCGGTGGAGGAAGCCAAAAGTGGAGTAGGTCAAGATTGACCAAACCACTCTAAATCTCGGTTTGCATTTACTTTGAGCATCTTATCTTTACTGCAAACCTCCTCAATAGCTTACTGCCTTCTGTGTTTTTACGAATGTGTTTCAAAGTTCAGTGCTTTCCGAATCGGGGTTTAAGACGCAAATTAGTTTTATCGTACGAACGTCGTATTTCAGTTTGCGCTTACGTTCTGATTTCCATTATAACTGCAAACTGCCTTTATATCTTTGCTTTAACTGCATCTCGCCTTATCTCAAGTTAAAGTGGTTTACGAATCAGCTTTTATACCGAAATCGCTTTTATCGTACGAACGTCGTATTTCAGTTTGCGCTTATATTCTGATTTCCATCATAACTGCAAACTGCGTTCATATCTTTGCTGCATCTCTCCTAGCCAAAAGTTGAAGTGATTTACGAATCGGCTTTCTTACCAAAATCATTTCTATTGAACAAACGCAGTTTTCGATTTTAATCGTAGAAGGTTTTCCGCTGCACTAATTCACCCCCCCCTAACAATTGGTATCAGAGCGGGGTTTTTCTCATTTCGGATTTACACCCAAGAGAAATGGCTCTTCATGGGTTTCAAGAGGGCTTATCAGTTGTTCGTCCACCGTTGTTTAACAGATTGGACTACACTTATTGGAAAACTCGAATGAGAGTTTTCTTGATTTCTATGAATTTGGATTTATGGAATATCATTGAAAACAATTTTCAACTTCCCTCTAAATCGATGAACGAATGGTCGGATTTGGAGAAGAAGTATTTTTCTTTAAACGCAAAGGCTATGAATGCCTTATTTTGCGCTTTGGACAAAAATGAGTTCAATCGGATTTCTACATACGAAACGGCTTTTGACATTTGGCGAACACTTGAAATCACACACGAGGGAACTAGTAGAGTCAAAGACTCGAAAGTTAACATTTTATTGCATGATTTTGAGCTTTTTCGAATGTAACCAAGCGAGACTATAGGCGGCATGTACACCCGTTTCACGGATGTCGTCAATAGTTTAAGAGCTCTTGGAAAATATTTTTCGGATTTTGAACTCGTAAACAAGATTTTGTGTTCTCTTTCTAAGAAGTGGGATTCAAAAGTAACTGCAATACAAGAAGCTAAAAATCTAAATAACTTAGCACTTGAAGAACTAATTGGTTCGTTGATGACATATGAAATGGTGCACAATACACATGATGAACATGATGAACAAAATCACCTTCCAAAGAACAGGAAGGATTTAGAACTCCGGACAAATGAATATCACTTGAGCGATGACTCAAGTGATGAGGACAATGATGAACTTGAACTTCGAACACTAAATCTTAATAAGTTTATTAAACAAAAATCTAAAATAAATAATAAACTTGAACGAAGGAAGAAAGGAAGAGGCCAAAGAAGAAGAACACAAAGTGGGATGAATCGAGCTCCTCTGAAGACGAGGATAAAATCAAGAAAGGCGAGGTGGCAAACTACGCCTTAATCGCTTTCAATGATGAGGTAATCGAAATCCCCCTAATTTATTTTGAAATTACTTGATGCTTTCATGATGTATTTTCTCTTTTAGTTTAGAATTAATTTTCTTAAAAATTACATGTTTTAAAAAAAAATTATGATCATGCTAAGTAATTTCGAAAATGATAATATTGCATATTTTATGATAAACAAATAAAATGATCTTGATTGAAAATATGAAATCATGGTTAAGAAGTAATAATGTGTATTATGCTGATTTCCATTGTTATTTCTCGATTTTGATTAAAAAAAATCATGTTTGATTTGAAGAAATGCATAATGATGAAATTAAATATTTTGATTAACAATTTTATGCATGAAATTTTAAGCTATACATGATGATAAGCATGTGTTATTTTCATGAGTGTATTTGAAAAACTATGGCAAAAATGTGCTCGAATGCATGAACTTGTTAAGATTATTTTTCGGACTTTCTTGATTCAATGTTCAAATCACTTAATTGCCATGATGATTTTACACTATTACATGCCTTAATAACATGTTGGAAATTATGTGTTTTTATGATCATGAGCATGTTTTATCTTCATGATTGAACTTGAAAATCTATAGCAAAATCTTGTCCGAATGCATGAAAGTGTTAATTTCATTTTCGGATTCGCTTAACAATTGGTATCCTAACAATCGGATTTTCTCATACACTTATGAAAAATATTTTTCTGAAATGGATTTGATGAAATGATTCCTGCTTATAAATTTCATCTTGAAATATGGATGATAGTTTTTTTTTTTTGTAAAGATTTGTTTCACATACATATCTCCTATGATTCATGTGTAGAGAAAGAATTTATAAATCATAATACAATGAGATTTCTTATGCAAAAATAAAGTGCTTCTGTGATTCTTTGCATTGTTGTCTTGTATGCTTCATTTGATAATATGAATACATGAAACACTTATCATATGATTTTTATGCAATTCCTTGTATTCATGAAATGTTTATCTCATCACTTAATAATTCTTCTTGATATTCCTTATGTGATGATAAGAATACATGAAATATTTATTAATTTGTTTTGATACAAATAAGAAGTTTCGATCATGTATGGTAGGATGTAATTTGACAAATTTGGTACCGTCATGTTACAAAATAAATGATGATTAGGAATCATGCATTAATGATAATTGTATATTTTATGATTTGGCATGATACATGCAATAATGAAATATTCATGAATTTGAAATGATGCATGCAATACTTATGACAATGATGTACATGATGTATTGCATATGATATGTATCATGAATGCTTTAAATGATGAATGTTTAGTATCATGATCAACATGTTGATAAATGCTTAAAAATTTTAATATTTAAGTATCATGTATGATATACCCATTAATGATGATTGATTTTTCGGTATCGTGCATGAAAAATAAGGTTTTTGAAATTGTGTATGTTTTAATTTGAATATATAATGATGCACAAATAAAATTGATACTTACCTTTGTCATAATCTAAAAATTAAAAGAAAAAAGGGTCTTCCATTCTTTTTGACAATGACAAAGGGGGAGCAAGAATTTCTAGCGTGGATATCATAAAAAGAGGCAAACTAGTTAGCTTACACAATTCAAGATGAAAGCAAAAATTACACTCCTCTAAAGAGAAGATGCAAATGTAACACTTGCCAAATTGTTTGCTTACCTCATGTAAAAACATTATCTCTTGCTAGTTTGGCATTTTGCTAGCTTGCACTTTGCAAAGAAAGCAAAGATGACACTTCTCAAAAGAGAAGGAAGAGCTTGTTATCTTGAACATCACAAGCTTGCCAAACAAAAATTGCAAAAGTGCTATTTTGCCTATCTCAAGAAGCAAAACATGCTAAACTTACACCTTGCAATGGAAGCAAAATTGCGAGCTCAAACATTGCAAAGGAAGCAAAAATTTGCTAGCTTGCAACTTGCATATTTCAAGAAGCAAGAGTTGTCTTCTTGAACATCTCTAAATTGCTAGCTTGCAAGTTCTAAAATGTTGTAACATTGCTAGCTTGCATGTTCTAAAAGTGCTATCTTGTATGCTGTAAAACTTGCATATCTAAAACTTGATAGCTTGAATGTTCTAAGCATGATATAACATTTGCTAAATTTTCTAGCTTCAAAACTGCATGATGATAAAACTTGATATTATGTTTTTCATGCAATAAGTTAAACTAATATTCCAAACACAAGAATAGTTGGACTTCTCCTTTTTGTTGATGACAAAGGGGGAGAAGTATGATGTTATGCATAAGTTTATGCATAAGTTCATGATGACGTGTTGCAAGTATTCATGATGAATATTGCAATGACTTGAATTCAGTTTGAATTCAAGGTTCTATCAATATGACATATTGATAGGGGGAGTTTGTTTAAACTCCGGGAGTTAAGTTTAACTCCACCATCAAGTGGTTGTCATCATCAAAAAGGGGGAGATTGTTGAATCTCGTATTTTGATGATGAAACTACTTGATATATGTTTATGATTTAATCTGCGTTTTGAGTGATGCAGGATGCTTCGATCAGGATGAGATAATTAAAGCAGGAAAATCATGTTGTGCCGGAGGAACATGTCAGAAGATTGGACGTTGGGCCGGTGGATCGGTCGACGTATCGACAGAAGGCTTCGGGTCGTGGACTCGGGCATCGGGCCAAGAAGAGCGGGTATTGTGCCAAGGATATCGGAGTTGCGGAGTCCACTGGCCGATTGGGCAATAGGCTGCAGGAGAGGACGATGCGCCGAAGAATCGGACGAAGCGTCGAGGGACCAATGACATGCCGGACATCTTGGTTAATTGCTTAAGATTAATTGTCTCGATCGAAGTTTTATTTTAAGTGTGCAGGATTAACTACGATGGAAGAAAGACATGCAACAGGAGTTACGCCAGAGTCAAGACAATGATCATGTTGGGAGTTCGAGAGTTCGACGGAAGTTCGGACAGTCGTCGAAAGTTCTACGGGAACAAATCCGAGAAGTCCATAAGCTTGTCAAAGAAGCTCGTTGGAACTCGCCAAGTGGATCATCGCAAGTCCAGGAGTTTGCCGGAAGTCCGCAGGAGCATCACCGAGGGTTCATCGGATGATCGACGGAAGTTCGCCGGAAGCTCGCCGGAAGAAGCGATTGACGCACCGGAGCAAGTTGCAGTAAATGTCTTAGGGAATATCGTAGTTAGTACAATGATTAAGTTGGAAATGGGAGGTGATCCCATTAACTTAATCTTGGGGCAATTGGGCCCCTGAAAAACCCAAATTGGGCCGAATGGATCAACCCATTCGGACCCTGATTTTTGCTAGGAGGTGCAACCGCCCAAGCCAGGAGGTGGCACCGCTTGGGCTAAGTCTCCGAGCGAGACTGGGCGGTGCAATCGCCCCAGCCAGGAGGTAGCACCGCCTGGGCTCAGTCTCCAAGCGAGACTGGGCGGTGCAACCTCCCCTGACAGGAGGTAGCACCGCTTCAGCTCGGTCTTCGAGCTCTGGCAGGAGGTGCAACCGCCTCAGTCAGGCGGTGGCACCGCCTGAGCTTGGTCTTCGAGCTCTGGCAGGAGGTGCAACCACCCTTGACAGGAGATAGCACTGCCTAGAGGCTCAGTCTTCGAGCTCTGCCAAGCGGTGCAACCGCTCCAGTCAGGAGGTGCAATCGCCTGATCCCGAAATTTCGGGAATTGACAGTTTTGAGCTCCAAATTTGAACTGGGTTGGGGCCTATAAATACCCCACCCATTCAGCACTAAGATAGCATAGAATACACACCGAAATCTTGATCTTTTTATGTGATTCTTAGAGCTCAAAATTGTTGTAAAGGCCAAAAGTTCTTCTCCCTCTTTTCTTCCAAGTTCTGAGTTGTAAAGAGAGGAGAGAAAATTCTATAAGGGTTGTCTCCTAAGCCCGTCAAAAGGAGTGAAACTGTAAAAGGGTGGTTGACCTTCGCTTATTGAAGGAAGGCCTCTAGTTGACATCGGTGACCTCGTCGGTGGAGGAAGCCAAAAGTGGAGTAGGTCAAGATTGACCGAACCACTCTAAATCTCGGTTTGCATTTACTTTGAGCATCTTATCTTTACTGCAAACCTCCTCAATAGCTTACTGCCTTCTGTGTTTTTACGAACGTGTTTCAAAGTTCAGTGCTTTCCGAATCGGGGTTTAAGACGCAAATTAGTTTTATCGTACGAACGTCGTATTTCAGTTTGCGCTTACGTTCTGATTTCCATTATAACTGCAAACTGCCTTTATATCTTTGCTTTAACTGCATCTCACCTTATCTCAAGTTAAAGTGATTTACGAATAAGCTTTTATACCGAAATCGCTTTTATCGTACGAACGTCGTATTTCAGTTTGCGCTTATATTCTGATTTCCATCATAACTGCAAACTGCGTTCATATCTTTGCTGTTTCTCTCCTAGTCAAAAGTTGAAGTGATTTACGAATCAGCTTTCTTACCAAAATCACTTCTATCGAACAAACGCAGTTTTCGATTTTAATCGCAGAAGGTTTTCCGCTGCACTAATTCACCCCCCCCCCCCCCTCTTAGTGCTCTTGATCCTAATACTTCTTTCTTATTTACAATCACAAAGGGGAGGAAGAAAATCACTTACATTTTAAGAGATCAATAAATCTCTTTATTTCATTTTGAATCTTTTGAAAATGACTTTGTTGATTTGATAAATTGAATGAGTTGAAAATAATGATGAATATTTTGAAAATAAATGTTTTGCATCATGTTTGATGATTTTACATTTTAAAATTATACATGATAAGTTGAAATGATGATGGTTTAAAAATATTTATTCAAATGCATGAATTGATAATCTTTTTGTCAAATGAATCATGATTTTTCTTGTGAATTCTTAGAATTATAACATGAGATATTTTTTAATCAAGATCATTTACTATGATTCTTCTTTTCACTATTTGGTTCACAACTTATATTCATGAAGTATATATCTCATCACTCAATTAATTTTTCTTGATATTCTTCATGTGATGATATGAAATTATGCATGAAAATACTCATGATATTATGTTGATGCATACAAATGAAAAGTTATGATCATACATGGGAGAAATTACGAACATTTGGTATCATGATCAAAATGTTGATTTAATGCATGAAGTGATAAATGCTTAATTTTTTTTTTTGCATCATGAATGTTATGCCCAAAATAATGTATCATGAATGCTTGAGTATTATGTATGATATACTCATAGTGATGATTGATTTATTTTTGGTATCATGATGAAGTAAGGATGAAATGTAAGGTTTTGAAATTGTGCATGTTTTAATTTAAAACTATAATTATGCACAAACATATTGAAATAAGAATGATACTTTATTTTTGTCATGATTCGAAAATGGATGTAAAGGAAAAAGAATTACAACATTGTATTCTTCACTTCTTTTTTATAATGACAAAGGGGGAGAAAAATTACCAACTTGCAAATCGTAAAGAGAGGCAAATCTTGCTAGCTTGCTCATCTCAAAAGAGAAGCAAGAAGTGTTATCTTGCAAATCTCAAGAGAAGCAATGCTTGCTAACTTACACATTTCAAGAATATGCAAAAATAGGCTATCTTGCTCATCTCAAAAGATGCAAAAATTTTGCCAACTTTTATATATGAAAAACTTGTTAGCTTGCATGTTCTAAACTTGGTATTTACTATTTCATATTCTTTTTTTAAAAACTTGCTAGTTTGAATAGCGTAAAGAAAAGCAAACATGCTAATTTGCATATCTAGCAAAATTTATAAACTTGTAAAATTCAAAATTGTTGCTAGCTTGCATGTTGTAAAATGATGTAAATTTTTTCTAGCTTATGCTTTGCAAAGGAAGAAAAAAAGTGCACTTCTCAAAAGAGAAAAAAGAAAATCACTAGCTTGCATGATGATAAAACTTGAGATTATAATGCAATGATTTAAAATTATATATAAAAAATTTGTTAGTTGCACTTCTCCTTTTTGTTGAAGACAAAAGGGGAGAAGTTATAATGATGATGATGCATAGAATGATGTATTGAAAATTTGATTATGCATGATTTTATGATGATATGTTGCTTGAATTTTTGAATTCAAGAGTTATATCAATATGACATTGATAGGGGAGTTAAGGTTAACTCCGTCATCAATTGATTGTCATCATAAAAAAGGGAGAGATTGTTGAATCTCGGATTTTGATGATGAAATCAATTGACGAGATTATGATCTAATTTGCGTTTTGAGTGATGCAGGACTAGCTTCGATCAAGGAGAGGCAAATTGATTAAAGCAAGAAGAATCATGTTGGGCTAGAGTGGAACATATTAGAAGATTGTGCTAGTCATAGGTGCCTAGCAAGCCAATCACGTGAGTGATGGCACATGTGACTTAACACGGAATCTTTTTTTGCTTATTATATTTTGGCATTTATCATTTTATATTAACTATTACATATATACATGTATATATTATGATGTCCTTGGATCTGTACAATGGGAATCGGATCGTGATGAGATTATGATAATGAGATTGATTCACCTTTAAATATAAATCATAAATAATCTCGGTCATAGGTTACAAGAGAGGGACATCGTGATAACCGGACAGATTGGTGTGCTATATACCCATCCATATGATGGATGCAGCTGGTCTTATAGCTGCTTGTGTGGGGACACTAGGAATATAGTACATGTGCTCATTGGAGAATGAGTTCACTAATTGATCTGCTTACGGAATGCTGGATGGTTGATGGTGCCTTATTGTTAGACAGCAATTCCGTAGTCCTAGTGGTGTATCTGGTCCTTAGACTTAAGACACCAAGAATATCCTGTATGAGTGCTCCACTCTTTGATACTAGACTTATAGGTTTGGTTGTCCCAGATCTAGTACAGCTGGTCATTAGGAGTGATAGTCTACCTTACGAGGGCTATTGAGTGTCGATAGAGGATCATCCACTCTTGGCGTCATAAGAGGAATATCCCATGTATTCTTTCTCAGACAAATCCTTAGCCAGGGTCATTCGAGTTGAGAGAGAAAGAGTTCTCCGGGAGAATCCGATTTGAGCGAGACTCGAGTAGAAACCATATGTGTTTGACAGCACCATGCTCGATATACGGTCTTTGGGATATTAAATGGATAAGGGACTATAGGTACATAGTAACTGAGGATAAACAGGTCCAATGGATTGGATTCTCTTGTATCATCTGGGGACTACGGCATAGTGACCTAGTACGTCCGTAGTCGATGAGTCGAGTGAATTATTATAAAGATAATAATTCACTAAGTTAGAAGGAGTTCTGATAGGTATGACTGATGGCCAGCTCGATATTGGGCCTACAGGGTCACACACATATGGTAGGCATTGCGATGAGTAAAGGTTCGGATAGAGATATCCATCGGAGCCCTTGTCTTATTAGATATATAATAAGCCTCTGAATTATTGGATCCTATGGACGAGATCCAATAAGAGCCCATGAGAGATTATTGGATAAAGATCCACTAATCTAAAAGGCTTAGGTAATTGGATGCAGATCCAATACCCACTAGGGGAGGATCTATTAGGTTTTGATAGGGGGCCTCTATAAATAGGAGGGATTCAGAACCTCATAGGCTAGAGCCTTTATTTACCTCTCCTATTCTCCTCCCCCTCTCTACCTCAAAGCAGGCCTGGAGTTTTGAGGAGTGTCATCATAGCCTTGCTGTGTGGATCACCGCTAGAGAGGAGGACGCTTGACCTCCTTCACCCTCTCCTAAAGATCTGTAAGAAAATAGGGATATACGATCTCCCTAGGTAACATAATCTACTCTATACGCAGTTTTAAGTTTCGCGAATTTTGCGCACCAATCTTTGCACCATGACGAACATCTCTTTGGGAATAGGGGATTTTGTTTTCTTGTTCTTCCACTGCACATGTGATGTCACCCCTAGATTTCCTAACAGATTGGTCGTTGAATCGGAGGATCGATCGACATATCGACAGAGGGCTTCAGGCCATGGGTTTGGACATTAGGACAATAAGAGTGAAAATTGCATCAAGGAAATCGGAGTTGCGCAGGTCAACTGGCCGATTAGGCAATAGGCCACAAGAGAGGATGATGCGTCAAAGAATTAGACAAGGTGTCGATGAATCAATGACATGTGGGACAAAGGATTCATGCTTTGTAATCATTTATCTAAGATCAAAATAGTTTAGGGGGCTAATTAAGTTAACTTTTAGTGTAATCATGCTAACTCAATTAGGGGCCAATTGGGCCTTAATTGGGATTGATTTAGGCTCAGTGGAAGGCCCATTTAGTGACCCAAAAGTTGGGTCAGGCGGTGGCACTACCAGAACAAGCGGTGGAACTGCCTATAAGTTGGAAAACTTAAAAAACCCGGTCTCTGATGTTGTCAGGCGGTGGTACCGCTAGAGTGGGCGGTGGTACTGCCCAGTGACACTATGTCAGGCAATGGTACCACTAGACTAGGCGGTGATTGTTAGGATCGGAGCGGCACTAAGAGGGGGGGGGTGAATTAGTGCAGCGGATTAAAACTTCGATTTTAATCAAAATCTTTCGTACGTTAAGAACGAAACTTGAGAAATTTAACTTGAAGGCGTATTCTTAAAGTTGCGCAGCAAGAGTAATGAGGAACTAAAGCAGTAAGAAGATTTGCAGTAATGTAAATGACAATAATAAAAAGCAAACCAGAGATTACGCCGATTTTTAGAGTGGTTCGGTCAAATGACCTACTCCACTTGCGAGGCCCCTCTTCGATGAGGCTCCCACCTTCCACTAGCAAGTCTCTTGAAATGGAAGGGTAAACACCCCTCTTACAACCTTTTACAAGCAGCTCAACCTCTTACAAATTTTCAATAAGAAAGGAGGAGGAGAACTCTCTAGCAAATTGAAAACAAGACTTGCTAAGACTTTCTAAGACTTTTCTCTCAATCAAAAATGCTTCTCAAAAGTTGTTGCCTCAGCTGAGATTTGAGGGGTATTTATAGGCCTCAAGAGGATTCAAATTTTGGGCTCCAAAATTTGAATTTTCTTAGGGTTTCCGGTGCTGGTGGTGCCACCGCCCAACCAGGCGGTGCCACCGCCCAGCACTCGGGTGCTGGACGGTGCAACCGCCCAGCCAAGGAGGTGTCACCGCCCAGCTCTCGGGTGATGGGCGGTGCCACCGCCCAGCTAGGCGGTGCCACCGCCTACAGTGTTTTCAGCCCGACTATAGTGTTTTCAGCCACTAGTTGGGCTTCAATCTTGGCTCTCTAGTTCGCTGGTTTAGCTTAATTTTTAGCCTAAACCAACTCTGACTTTGGGCCCAGTTGGCCCCTAACCAGGATATAGGATTATCTCTTAATCCTAATCCTAATTACAAGTGGACTACATAACCAAAACACATCCTAAGCAAATTTTCAACCGCGAACGTCGAGTCTTGTTCCGGCGAGCTTTCCGACGAACTTCTTCCGACGGACTCCCTTCAAGCTCCCAATCTTTGTGATGACTTTAACGAGTAGCCGAGCCTTCTCGGTGATCTCCGCGAGCCTCCGACGATTCCTTCGGCGAACTTCCGACACGTTCCCGATTTCTTCTCGGATGGTTCCGGCAGCATCTCCGATGATTCTTCGGTCTCTTAAACGTCCATCGAGCTCGACTCCGGTATCCTTGCTTTATGTTTTCTGGTTATCTTAGTTAATCCTGCACACTTAACTCAATAATATGGATTAGATCAATTAACCCACCAATTGATTATATCATCAAAATCCAAGATTCAACAATCTCCCCCTTTTTGATGATGACAATCAATTGATGACGGAGTTAAACATAACTCCCCCTATCTATATGCCATATTATGAGAAGATAAAAAAAACACTTGAATTCCATCCCATTGGATTCAAGCATAACCCGATAAGTTCTAATCGTAGAACTCTATCGTTATCCTCATTAAACAATAGTAAGTACGAAACTTTGATGAAAATCTTTTTCAAGTCGAAAGATAAGAGACAAATTTTACTATGACAAGAGATAAAGATTTTCAACTTGAATTGCATGATTATACATTTTAGACATGCATTCAATATGATCAATCAATCTTACGATATTTTCAAGGATTTTGCAAGGCATATAAGATAATCATCGATCGATCACTTTTCTCAAGAATTTTGCAATTCATATTTTGTCATGCTATTAAGAATGATATAAGTCATCACTTTTCTCCCCCTTTGTCATCAACAAAAAGGAAAATGAGACTTGAAGCACATATTTTGTCATACAACGATTTTATCATTGAAAATTAAGTATGCAAAAATATTTACGCAGAGTTCATTTTAGAGGAAAATTCAGCATGCATTCATATTATCTAATCTCTTCTTTTTATGAATAATAGAAATTGTAGATGTATAAGAGAGAGATTGGGATAAAAAATTCAAGTAGTAATTTCACGAAGTCAAGATCATAATTCGAATACAAACTCATTCAAATCGTCAAATTCATGAAAATCTCAACATTACTTTTTAATCATCACATAAGGCATTTAAAGAATTTTTGAAACATAGGAGAATGATGAATTTAAGCATACAATGTTTCAATCAAATTCAAGTCATGAATGCCAATACTTTCATATTTGTAAGTATCAATTCATGAATGCCAAAAGATATTATTTGTGATTCCAATTTTGCAAGATCAAGATTATGATTTAGATAAAACTTATTTAAATCAAATCGCTAACTTGAAATTCATAATCAAGTCATCAAAGTCGATTTCGAGATTTCACAACATGTCATATGGAATTTGAAGGAGAATGAGAGATGGAAAGAAGATGAAAAACTTTACGGAAAATCCAATCAAACAAGTTTATTGTTTAGGGACAATTTAACATACCTAATTCCCTTCTAATGAATTCAAATTGGTCTTCATTCAAGGCTTTTGTGAATATATCTGCTAATTGATGCTTTGTGTCAATGAATTCTAGAACAACATTATTGTTAAGGACATGATCGCGTATGAAATGATGCCTAACGTCGATGTGCTTAGTTCTAGAATGCTGAATTGGATTTTTAGTAAGGCATATGGCACTAGTATTATCGCATTTTATGGGAATATTTTCAAGGTGAATTCCATAGTCTTCTAATGTATTTTTCATCCAAATTACTTGTGCACAACATGCACTTGCAGCAATGTATTCGGCTTCCGCCGTAGATAGTGCAACTGAATTTTGTTTCTTGGAAGTCCAAGAAACAAGTGCATGTCCTAAAAATTGGCATGTTCCGGATGTACTTTTTCTATCTATCCTGCATCCACCAAAATCGGCATCTGCATAAGCTATTAGATCAAAATTTTCAGATTTTGGATACCACAATCCTAAATTTGGAGTTCCTTTAAGATACCTAAATATTCTTTTAACACTCTTAAGATGAGATAATTTAGGATTAGATTGAAACCTAGCGCAAAGTCCTACACTAAACATAATATCCGGTCTAGTCGCAGTGAGGTAGAGTAGACTACCTATCATTCCCCTATATGTTTTTTGATCGAAACTTTCACCATTTTCATCCATATCTAACTTAGTCGCAGTACTCATAGGGGTGTTTATTGCTTTTGAATTATCCATGTTAAATCGTTTTAACAATTCTAATGTATATTTGGATTGGTTAAGAAATATACCATCACTAAGTTGTTTGATTTGTAATCCCAAAAAGAAAGTTAATTCACCCATTAAACTCATTTCAAATTCAAGACTCATACATTTGGCAAATGATTCACATAGTGATTCATCCGAAGAGCCAAACACAATATCGTCAACATAAATTTGCACAATAAGAAAATTATTTTCAAAATGTTTAATAAACAATGTAGTATCAACCTTGCCTTTGGAAAAATTATTTAAAATAAGAAAGGAACTAAGCCTTTCATACCAAGCTCTAGGAGCTTGTTTTAAGCCATAGAGAGCTTTAGTCAATTTGAATACATGATTAGGAAGAAGAGAATTTTCAAATCCGGGAGGTTGTTCGACAAATACTTCTTCGGAAATAAAACCATTCAAGAAAGCACTTTTAACATCCATTTGAAATAGTTTAAAATTATTACTACTAGCATAGGCAAGGAGCATCCTTATGGCTTCTAATCGAGCCACGGGAGCGAAGGTTTCTTCGTAATCGATACCTTCTTCTTGGTTGAAACCTTTGGCCACTAATCTAGCCTTGTTTCTAACCACGATACCATTTTCATCTTGCTTGTTTCTAAAGACCCACTTAGTACCTATGACTAAGTGGTCACTTGGTCTAGGAACAAGCTTCCATACCTCATTCCTCTCAAATTGGTTCAATTCTTCTTGCATTGCAATGATCCAAAAATCATCTTTTAAGGCTTCGTCAATGCATTTAGGTTCAATTTGAGAAAGGAAAGCGGCGTTAGCACAGAAATTTTTGAAAGAAGAACGAGTTTGAACCCCTTTTGATGTATCTCCTATAATTTGCTCTTTTGGATGAGCATCTACATACTTCCATTCTTTTGGTAAAGAAATTTCGGAAGAAGATGCATTCAAATGGCTATTTTGAGGAGAGGGTTCACTTAAATTCAAATTATCAAAACCAAGATCATCATCAAAATCATTTTTCTTTAAATCACAAATTTCATTAGAAACGGAAGAGTAACCAAGAAAGATGCCTTCATCGGATTTAGCATCAAATTTTCCTAAAGCATCCCTTTCATTTAAAATAAAGCATTTACAACCAAAAACTTTAAAATAGGAGATGTTTGGTTTTTTGTTATTCCATAATTCATAGGGAGTTTTGGATAAGGATGGTCTTATTAGGACTCTATTCATGATGTAGCAAGCCGTATTTACGGCTTCGGCCCAAAAGTACTTAGGTAAACTATGTTCATTCAACATAGTTCTTGCCATTTCTTGTAGGTTTCTATTTTTCCTTTCAACTACTCCATTTTGTTGAGGATTTCTTGGAGTTGAGAAGTTGTGATTGTACCCATTACTTTCGCAAAAATTTTGAAAGTCACGGTTTTGGAATTCACCACCGTGATCACTCCGAATTGATGAAATCATGAAGCCTTTTTCGTTTTGAGTGAGTTTACAAAATTTAGAGAAACACTTGAAGCAATCACTTTTGTGAGCTAAGAAATAGGTCCAAGTGTATCTAGAGTAGTCATCCACAATCACAAAAGCATATTTGCTTCCACCTAGACTTGTTGTATCAATTGGTCCAAATAGGTCCAAATGGATCAATTGTAATGGTCTAGTAGTGCTAATTTGATTTTTTGGTTTGAAGCTTGTTTTTATTTGTTTGCCTAGTTGACATGCATCGCATACTTTGTCCTTAATAAACTTTATATTTGGAATTCCTCGTACTAATTCTTGAGATGAGATCTTAGATATTATTTTCATGCTTGCATGGCCTAATCTCCTATGCCAAAGCCAAGCATCATCATTTACGGCGGAGAAGCACATTTCATTACTTAGTTCATCAAGATTGATGGTATAGACATTATTTTGTTTTAAAGCAATCATAGTCATGTTATGATTTGGTTTTTCAATAATGCACATATTTGATTCAAATCTAACGATGTAACCTTTATCGCATAGTTGACTAATACTCAAGAGATTATGTTTCAATCCATCAACTAGTAAGACATCATCAATGGAAAAATTAAATTTGTTACCAATAGTTCCCTTGCCAATGATTTTGCCCTTGTTGTTGTCTCCGAAGGTAACGTACCCTTCTTCTTTGCTAGTGAGCATAGAGAAATGAGATGGATCTCCAGTCATATGTCTTGAGCATCCACTATCGAGATACCATCTCTTGCTCCTAGCTTGTGGGTTTGTCTACAAAAGAGGATGATTTTTAGGTACCCATTTGATTTTGGGTGCCTCAAAAATTGACCCACTAACTTTGTTATTTATTATTGAATTCTTTATAGTTCCTTTAGGAACCCATATTAATTTTTGTGAACTAATTTTCCTAAATGGGCATTTGTAGGCAATATGTCCGGATTTGCAACAAAAGTTGCATTTCATATAAGAGGAAACATGTAATGTAGGTCCTTTTATGAAAGTGGTAGGATTTTGATATAATCCTTTTACAAATCCAATTCCATTTCTATTTGCGATGTGACCCTTGTGTGCAAGGATCATATCTAATCCTTTGCTACCAACCTTAAACTTGTTTAAGGTTTCCTTAAGAAGCAAATTTTCATTTTTTATTGCTTCTAAGTGCTCACACTTAGAGCATGGAGGAGTTTGAAGACTATCAAACTTATCTTGTAGCAAAGCATGCTCTTTCTTTAAGATACTTAACTTCTTGCTAACAGCTCTACATTCATCAAATAATTCATGAAAAGCGATAGATAGTTCTTCAAAAGATAACTCTTCATTAAATAAATCACATACCTCTTCTCCTAACGCCATTAGCGCGTAATGAGCAACTTGCTCGGTGTTTGACTCCTCTTCTTCGGATGCGCTTGAATCATCCCACGTTGCCTTGAACGCCTTCTTCTTCGATGTTCTCTTTTTGGCTTGAGGACAATCGTTCTTGTAGTGTCCCGGTTTTTTGCATTCATAGCAAATCACTTGGTCCTTCTTTTGTTCAAATTTGTTTTTAAATTTGTTCTTTCTTAAGTATTTCTTAAATTTTTGAGTCAAAAGTGCAATGTCATTATCACTGTCCTCATCACTTGATGTTCCTTTCAAGTGGTCTTCTTGTGATTTGAGTGCCATATCCTTCCTGTTCTTTGGAAGGGGGTTCTCGAGCTCGTCATGAGCTTGACATGTCATTTCGTAGGTCATTAGAGACCCAATGAGTTCTTCAAGAGGGAATGCTTTAAGGTCTTTGGCCTCTTGAATGGCCGTAACTTTTGGATCCCAACTTTTAGGGAGGGATCTTAAGATTTTAGTTACTAGTTCAAAGTTAGTAAAATCTTTACCAAGAGCTTTGAGTCCATTGATGACATCCGTAAACCGGGTGTACATGTCTCCGATGGACTCACTTGGTTTCATTCGGAAAAGTTCGTAAGAGTGCACAAGGATGTTGATTTTGGACTCTTTCACTCGGCTAGTGCCTTCATGAGTGACCTCAAGAGTTCTCCAAATATCAAAAGCCGAATCACACATTGAAACACGATTAAATTCGTTTTTGTCTAGTGCACAAAACAAGGCATTCATAGCCTTTGCATTTAAAGCAAAAACCTTCTTCTCCGATTCATCCCATTCGCTCATCGGAAGAGAAGATTTTTGAAATCCATTCTCGACAATAGACCAAAGCTCAAAGTCCATAGAAATGAGGAAGATTCTCATGCGAGTCTTCCAATATGTGTAATCCGACCCATTAAACAAAGGTGGTCGTGCAATAGAATGACCCTCTTGCATGCCGGAGTAAGCCATCTCTCTTGGGTATTAAACCAAATATGAGAGATAACCTTGCTCTGATACCACTTGTTAGGATCGGAGCGGCACTAAGAGGGGGGGGTGAATTAGTGCAGCGGATTAAAACTTCGATTTTAATCAAAATCTTTCGTACGTTAAGAACGAAACTTGAGAAATTTAACTTGAAGGCGTATTCTTAAAGTTGCGCAGCAAGAGTAATGAAGAACTAAAGCAGTAAGAAGATTTACAGTAATGTAAATGACAATAATAAAAAGCAAACCAGAGATTACGCTGATTTTTAGAGTGGTTCGGTCAAATGACCTACTCCACTTGCGAGGCCCCTCTTCGATGAGGCTCCCACCTTCCACTAGCAAGTCTCTTGAAATGGAAGGGTAAACACCCCTCTTACAACCTTTTACAAGCAGCTCAACCTCTTACAAATTTTCAATAAGAAAGGAGGAGGAGAACTCTCTAGCAAATTGAAAACAAGACTTGCTAAGACTTTCTAAGACTTTTCTCTCAATCAAATATGCTTCTCAAAAGTTGTTGCCTCAGCTGAGATTTGAGGGGTATTTATAGGCCTCAAGAGGATTCAAATTTTGGGCTCCAAAATTTGAATTTTCTTAGGGTTTCCGGTGCTGGTGGTGCCACCGCCCAACCAGGCGGTGCCACCGCCCAGCACTCGGGTGCTGGACGGTGCAACCGCCCAGCCAAGGAGGTGTCACCGCCCAGCTCTCGGGTGATGGGCGGTGCCACCGCCCAGCTAGGCGGTGCCACCGCCTACAGTGTTTTCAGCCCGACTACAGTGTTTTCAGCCACTAGTTGGGCTTCAATCTTGGCTCTCTAGTTCGCTGGTTTAGCTTAATTTTTAGCCTAAACCAACTCTGACTTTGGGCCCAGTTGGCCCCTAACCAGGATATAGGATTATCTCTTAATCCTAATCCTAATTACAAGTGGACTACATAACCAAAACACATCCTAAGCAAATTTTCAACCGCGAACGTCGAGTCTTGTTCCGGCGAGCTTTCCGACGAACTTCTTCCGACGGACTCCCTTCAAGCTCCCAATCTTTGTGATGACTTTAACGAGTAGCCGAGCCTTCTCGGTGATCTCCGCGAGCCTCCGACGATTCCTTCGGCGAACTTCCGACACGTTCCCGATTTCTTCTTGGATGGTTCTGGCAGCGTCTCCGATGATTCTTCGGTCTCTTAAACGTCCATCGAGCTCAACTCCGGTATCCTTGCTTTATGTTTTCTGGTTATCGTAGTTAATCCTGCACACTTAACTCAATAATATGGATTAGATCAATTAACCCACCAATTGATTATATCATCAAAATCCGAGATTCAACAGTGATACCGCCTAGTGTTAAACTGTAGGCGATGGTACTGCCCGTACCCAAAAGACGCAGAAATTTAAATTTTTGGCTCTATTTTTGAAACCATTTGGGACCTATAAATACCCCACTTGGGAAACAAGAAAGGAGCAAGAATTCTTAAGAAAAAAATGAGTAAACTCTACCAAAACTTTGAGTTCCCTCTTCCTAGTGCTTAGAGTTAGTCCTAAGGAAGGTGTGTGAGGGAATACTTATAAAAGAGTGACTTGTAAGAGTTATCTCTTAAACCCGTGAAAATGAGAAAGTGCTATAAAGAGATGGTTGGTCTTCTTCTATGGACCTCTAATGGACACCGGTGACGTCAACGGAGAAGGAATCGGAAGTAGATGTAGGTCACTATGATCGAACCACTATAACTTCCGGTTTGTTCTTTCCTTACTGCTTATTCTCTTTACTGCATTCTACTTTACTTCATTGTAAACTATCTAATCCCCTCTTCTCTATTCACTTGTAAACTTATATGAGTTAAACAAATGGTTTTCATCGAAATTAGTTTTTATTGTGCGAAGATTTTCAAATCGACGTGAATTTTTCACTGTACTAATACACACCCCCCCCTCTTAGTGTCGACTCTGTTAGGATCGGAGTGGCACTAAGAGAGGGGGGTGAATTAGTACAGCGGATTAAAACTTAAGTTTGAATTCGATTTCGTAAATGTGTAGAGATTTCGATTCGACAAAGGAAGACTTAGTAAAAATAGCTCGAGTAAAGGAAGGAGATGAAAACTGAAAGTTTGCTGCTAAGTAAATAAATATTTTATAAAGTTAAACACTCACACATTCAAGGAACACCATAATTTAAAGTGGTTTGGTCAAATGACCTGCATCCACTTGCGAAGCTTTCTTCGATGAGGCTCTCAACTTCCATTAGCAAATCACTTTGAAGGGGAAGGACCAAATACCTCTCTTACAACTTTTTTATAAGTGGTTCACACTCTTACAAATTTTTCAAAGAGAAAGAGAGAGGTGAACACTTAAGCTATTGAAAAAACAAGACTTTGCTAATGCTTTTTCTCAATTTCTAACTTCTCAAAAGGTGTTTTCTCTGCTGGAGGGGTATTTATAGACCCCAAGAGGATTCAAATTTGGGCTCCAAATTTGAGAGAGTAACCCTCTTAAAAGTCGAAAAGAGCCATTTCTGTTTGGGTGTTAAACCAAAATAGAAAATCGTGACTCTGATAACAATTGTTAGGATCAGAGCGACACTAAGAGGGGGGGGCACTGGGGGGTGAATTAGTACAGTGGATTAAAACTCATAAGTTTGAATTTGATTTCGTAAATGTGTAGAGATTTCGATTCGACAAAGGATGACTTAGTAAAAATAGCTCCAGTAAAAGGAGATGAAAACTGAAAGTTTGCTACTAAGTAAATAAATGTTTCACAAAGTTAAACACTCATACATTCAAGGAACACTACAATTTAAAGTGGTTCGGTCAAATGACCTATATCCACTTACGAAGCCTTCTTCGATGAGGCTCATAACTTCCACTAGCAAATCACTTTGAAGGGGAAAGATGAAATACCTCTCTTACAACCTTTTTACAAGTGGTTCACACTCTTACAAATTTTTCAAAGAGAAAGAGGGAGGTGAACACTTAAGCTATTGAAAAAAATAAGACTTTGCTAAGGTTTTTTATCAATTTCTAACTTCTCAAAAGGTGTTTTCTCTGCTAAGAATTGAGGGGTATTTATAGACCCTAAGAGGATTCAAATTTGAGCTCCAAATTTTGAATTCCTTTGGGTTCCCAGAGCTGGCGGTGCCACCGCCTGTCAATGTCACATTGACCGTTTACTGGCGGTGCCACCACCAGACCTTTCGAGTGCTGGGCGGTGCCATCGCCTAGTCTGATGGTACCATCGCCTGATCCTTCGGGTTCTGGGTGGTGCCACTGCCCGTCCTTATGGGTCACTAGTTGGGCTTTAAATTTAACCCAAACTACTTCATATTAGGGCCCAATTGGCCCCTAACCAGGTTATAGGATTAACTCTTAATCTTAACCCTAATTACATGCAAACTATTAAATTAAGATATAGTCCTAAGCAGGTTTTTAACTGGCAACATTGAGTTTCCTTCCGGCGAGCTTTTCGGCGATCTTTCGGTGGATTTTCGATACACCCTCGGATTTCTTCAAGTGGACTCCTAATAGGCTCCCGATCTTGTGGCAAGTTCAATGAGTCTTTAACAAGTAGCCGAACCTTCTCGGTGATCTCCGCGAACCTCCGACGATCTCATTGGCGGACTTCCGAAAACTTCGGCAAGTCCTCGATTTCTTCTCAGTTGGTTCCGGCAGCACTTCCGACGAATCTTCGGGCTCTCGACGGACTCTCGAACACCCACCAACTTGACTCTGGTAAACTTGCTTTATGTCTTTGAGCTATCGTAGTTAATCCTATATATGTAAAACATACTTCGATCTAGATAATTAATCCTAAGCATCTAATCAAGTTGTCTGACATGTCATTGGTCCCACGACACTTCGTCCGATTCTTCGGTGCATTGTCCTCTCTTACGGCCTATTGCCCAATCAGCCAGTTGACTCCGCAACTCCAAAATCTTTGGCACAATCTCCGCTCTTCTTGGGCCAATGCCCGAATCAATGGCCCAAAGCCTTCTGTCGATACGTCGGCTGATCCACCGGCCCGACGTCCAATCTTCTAACATGTCCCTCCGGCCCAACATGATTTTCCTGCTTTAATTGTCTCATCCTGATCGAAGCATCCTGCATCACTCAAAACGTAGATTAAATCATAAACACATATCAAGTGGTTTTATCATCAAAATACGAGATTTAACAATCTCCCTCTTTTTGATGATGACAACCACTTGATGGCGGAGTTAACCTTAACTCTCGGAGTTTAAACAAACTCCTCCTATCAATATGGCTTATTGAGAGAAACTTTTGGATTCAAAACTCCAAGCAATATGTTATCATAAACTTATGCATAACATGTCATGTCATCATACTTCTCCCCCTTTATCATCAAAAAAAAGGAGAAGTTCCAAATCTTATGTGTTTAGAGATAAAAAGTTCAAATCATTGAATAATAAATATAGTACAAATTTTATCATCATGCAATCTAGCAATTAAAGATGTGCAAGTTTAGCAACTGTTTGCTTCTCTTTAGGCTACAAACTAGCAATTTTTACGATATGCAAGTTTTGCTACATACAAGCTAGCAAAAATTTCGAAAGCAAATGCAAGGTAGCTTTCTTGTGTAAGCTCATAAATCTTGCTTCCTATTGCAATGTGCAAGTTGCAAGTTTTGCTTCTTGAGATAGGCAAGATAGCACTTTTGCAATTTTTGTTTCTTAAGATAGGCAAGCTTATGATGTTTAAGATAGCAAGCTCTTTCTTCTCTTTTGAGAAGTGTCATTTTTGCTTCCTTAGCAAAATGCCAAACTAGTAAGAGACAATGTTTTACATGACATAAGCAAACAATTTGGCAAGAGTTACATTTGCATCTTCTCTTTAGATGTGCAAGAAAGTAAGCAAGTTTTTGCATTTTCTTGACTTGTGCAAGTTAGCTAATTTTTCTTTGAGATGACCCTTTACATCAATTCAAGATAGCACATTAGCAACTCTTTCTCCCCCTTTATCTTTGGCAAAAAGAAGGGAATAACAATACAATCACATAATTCATTTCGCTTTACTATAATCTTCAAATCATGACAAGGGTAAGTATTAATCTTATTTGTGCATCATTATATTTTCAAATTAAAATATGTACAATTTCAAAACTTTACATTTGTTTCCTTACTTCATGCATTATACAAATAAATTAATCACTATGGGCATATCATACATGATACATCATTTTGGTAACAAATCATAGCATTTATCAGTATTTTGATCATGATACCAAGCATTCATCATTTAGAGCATTCATGATACACATTATATGTATATATCATCACAATAAAAAGCAATTGCATGCATAATTTTAAATCATAAATGTTTCAAATCATGATGGTATTAATTTGTCAAATTACATCCTACCATGCATGATCAAAACTTCTCCCCATTTGTATTTCATTCATAATTTTATTTCATCACATTAGGAATATCAAGAAGAATTAATTGGGCAATGAGATAAATATTTTATGAATACACGGAATTGTATAAAAATCATATCATAAGTGTTTCATGCATTCATATCATCACATGAAGGAATATAAAAAAAAATTGGTGATGAGATATTACTTTATGAATATAATAAAATTCATATAACATATCATGGTTTATTAAAATTAGTCTTCTTTTTGGTGAATAGCAAAAAGAATAGTAGGAGAGCAAGATCTCAATTTATGCATATCAAATATTCAATCATCAAAATCATGACTCATCTAGAAAATTCTCCTCTTTAAATATTCAAAGAGAGAATCATGATGAACAATCTTGATTTACATAAAGTTTCAAAACATAATTATCAAGATCATTAATACTAAAAGACCATGAAACATTTCAACAAATCTCTTTTTAAATAGAAAACAATCTTGATTCATTCAATAGAAAATTCAAATTATAATTATGAGAAATCAAGATCATGATTTCAATAAAACCCATTAAATTCAAATCATTTTCATAATCTATGAGATTCAAAAAAATAGTATAAATGGATTCATCAAAGTCAATAAGATAGAGAAAAAGAAATTTCAAGAAAAATACTTTTCTCTATTTAGTTGTTTCATACAAGTATGCCTTTGTCCTTTTTGTGCTAATATATATATATATATATATATATATATATATATATATATATATATATATATATATATATATATATATATATATATATATATAATCAATCATTTAGGATCGAAAAACAAATTTTGTCATAAAAACCATCAAAATTCAAATCATTATTTCAATCTACACATCATGAGAATAATAAATTTGCACTATAGACAATATCATGTTTTATCATTCAGGCTAGCATATATTTTTCTAATTAGCAAGCTAACAATTTCCTTTTTTTTTATAACAGTGATTCAATCATATCATGCGATAAACATATCATAATTACAAAGGAGTATTGAATCATAAAGAAAATCAATTTATGCATAAAATGTTCCAAGCATCAAGGTACATTTTCTCAAATTGTGGTATCGAAAAATCAAGAGAAAACATCTTAATTACTCATTTTGAAAAATGTTCTCTTCTATAAAACGAGAGAATCATGATTAACAATCTTGATCTATAAAATGAATACTCAAGTTATAACCGAAAGATCAAGAGAAACCGTGATTCATTTTAACAAATCTTCCTTTAAATAAATAATATAAAGAATTCTTAGGAAATCATGAAAAAGATAGAATTCATTCAATCTTGTAAGAGAACAAGACATTAATTCATGCATATAGAATCTTGACTTAAGCATAAGAAATCTCAATTTATAAATTTTAAAAAATCAAGATAAATCTCATTTAAATCATTAAATCAAGTTCATTTTCAAGAGATTCACAAAAGTGATACAAATAGATTCATTAATTTCCCTTTTTGAAAAATTGATAAAGTCAGAAAAATAAATTTTTTTAAGAAGAAACCTTTCCACTTTTTAGTTTTTTTAATTCATGTGATTTATTTCATACATGCATATTCTTTTCTTTCATGACAAATAAAAACATGCATCAATGTTTAGGATAAAAAAAAATCACAAAAATCATCATGTATAACTTTTAAAATCTCATGCATAAAATCGTCAATCATGATATCAAAATATTTAATATTTTCATTACATCATTATGCATTGGTTTCATTGAACATAATTTTGAATGATTCTTATAGATAACTAAAACTTCTTTAGTTTTAATTTATGTGATTGACTTTATATTAGCTTGCTCAAGTTTTGTTCTTATGTCAAAACCATACATTATGTTTGAAAACCAAAGACAATGTTCATAAAAAAATCATCAAGCCTTCCACACAAAAGCCATGCATCATCATTGAAAATCAATATAGACATCATCAAAATACACATTCTTGCTTCTCAAGCACATATATAAGATTAATCTTACTAGGTGTACAAGCATTAGGTTTATATCTAATATTTTATTGCATTAACATAAAACATGCAATTTTCATTGTCATTTTCAAAATTACGAGCATGATCATATTTTTGTATTTTTATTTTTAAATATTTAATTTTTAAGAAAATTGATTCAAAACTAAATTATAAAAAAAATACATTATGAAAAGCTTTATGTAATTTCGAAGTAAATTAGGAGGATTTCGATTACCTCATCATTGAAAGCGGTTAAGGCGTAGTTTGCCACCTCGCCTTTCTTAATTTTCTCATCGTCTTCGGAGGAGCTCGATTCATCCCAATTTGTATTCTTTTTCTTGCATTCAAAGCAAGTAGTTCCGTTCTTTTTATTCTTTAATTTTTGTTTCATTAACTTTTTAAATTTCTTGGCAAGTTCAAATTCACCATCACTTAAACTTATGCTCAAGTGGTCTTCATGTGTTCTATGTCCCAAATCCTTCCTGTTCTTTTGAAGGTTATTTTGTTCATCATGTGTATTGTGCACCATTTCATATGTCATTAACGAACCAATTAGTTCTTCAAGTGATAAGTTGTTTAGGTTTTTAGCTTTTTATATCGCAGTTACTTTTGAAGTCCAATTTTTAGAAAGAGAACACAAAATCTTGTTTACAAGTTCAAAATCCGAAAAACTTCTACCAAGTGCTTTTAAACCATTGATGACATCCGTAAAACGGGCGTACATGTCAACAACGGTTTCGCTTGGTTTTATTCGAAAGAGTTAAAAATCGTGCATTAAAAGATTAACCTTTGAAACGTTAACACTACTTTTGCCTTCGTGTGTGGTTTCAAGAAATTGCCAAATATCAAAAGCCATTTCACATAAAGAAACCCGATTAAACTCAATTTTATCTAAGGCGCAAAATAGAGCATTCATAGCTCTAGCATTTAAAGAAAAAGTCTTCTTCTCCGAATCATTCCAATCTTTCATTGGAAGAGAAGACCTTTTAAAGCCGGATTCGACAATATGCCACAAATTCAAATCCAAAGAAAGTAAGAAAACTCTCATTCGAGTTTTCCAATAAGTGTAGTCCATCCCATTGAAAAAGGGAGGACGAATGAGAGAGTAACCCTCTTGAAAGACGAAAAGAGCCATTTCTGTTTGGGTATTAAACCAAAGTAGAAAACCATGGCTCTAATAACAATTGTTAGGATCAGAGCGGCACTAAGAGGGGGGGGGGTGAATTAGTGTAGCGGATTAAAATTCGTAAGTTTGAATTCGGTTTCGTAAATGTGTAGAGATTTCGATTCGATAAAGGATGACTTAGTAAAAATAGCTCGAGTAAAGGAAGGAGATGAAAACCAAAAGTTTGCTGCTAAGTAAATAAATGTTTCACAAAGTTAAACACTCACACATTCAAGGAACACCATAATTTAAAGTGGTTCGGTCAAATAACCTACATCTACTTGCGAAGCCTTCTTCGATGAGGCTCCCAACTTCCACTAGCAAATCACTTTGAAGGGGAAGGACCAAATACCTCTCTTATAACCTTTTTACAAGTAGTTCACACTCTTACAAATTTTTCAAAGAGAAAGAGGGAGGTGAACACTTAAGCTATTGAAAAAATAAGACTTTGCTAAGTCATTTTCTCAATTTTTAACTTCTCAAAAGGTATTTTCTCTGCTAAGAATTGAGGGGTATTTATAGACCCCAAGAGGATTTAAATTTGAGCTCCAAATTTTGAATTCTTTTGGGTTCCCAGAGCTGACGGTGCCATCGCTTGTCGGTGGCGGTGCCACCGCCTATCAATGTTACATTGACCATTTACTAGCAGTGCCAACGCCCAACCTTTTGGGTGCTGGGCGGTGCCACCGCCCAGTTTGACGGTACCACCACCCGATCCTTCGGGTTCTGGGCGGTGCTACCGCCCATCCTTAAAGGTCACTAGTTGGGCTCCAAATTTGGCCCAAACCAGTTCATATTAAGGCCTAGTTAGCCCCTAACTAGGTTATAGGATTAACTCTTAATCATAATCCTAATTATATACAAACTACGAAATTAAGACATAGTCCTAAGCAGGTTTTTAATCGGCAATGTCGAGTTTCCTTCCGGCGAGCTTTCCGGTGATCTTCCGGCGGACTTCCGATACACCCTCAAATTTCTTCCGGCGGACTCCCAACAGGCTCCCGATCTTGTGGCGAGTTCAGCGAGTCTTTGGCAAGTAGCCGAATCTTCTCGGTGATCTCCGTGAACCTCCAACAATCTCTTTGGCAGACTTCCGAAAACTTCGGCAAGTCCTCGATTTCTTCTCGATTGGTTCCGGTAGCACTTCCGACGAATCTTCGGACTCTTGGCGGACTCTCGAACACCCATCGAACTTGACTCCGGTAAACTTGCTTTGTGTCTTCAAGCTATCATAGTTAATCCTGCATATGTAAAACACACTTCGATCTAGATAATTAATCCAAAGCATCTAATCAAGTTGTCTGGCATGTCATTGGTCCCACGACGCTTCGTCCGATTCTTCAACGCATCGTCCTCTCTTGCGGCCTATTGCCCAATCGGGTAGTTGACTCTGCAACTCCGATATCCTTGGCAGAATTTCCACTCTTCTTGGTCCGATGCCTGAATCCATGGCCCAAAGCCTTCTGTCGATACGTCGACCGATCCACCAGCTCGACCGATCCACCAGCCTGACATCCAATCTTCTGACATGTTCCTCTAGCCCAACATGATTTTTCTGCTTTAATTGTCTCATCCTAATCGAAGCATCCTACATCACTCAAAATGCAGATTAAATCATAAACACATATCAAGTGGTTTCATCATCAAAATATGAGATTCAACAGACTCGATCCTAATAGGAAGTTCACCGAGAGTTCGATTGAACCATTGACGTGCAGGATAATTTAGATTATAAGTAAAGTAATTGTTTTATCCTTAACTATTGTAGTTAGAACTTTAATTTAAGTTAGTTTTCCAAAAAATCCTTCTAACTCAATTAGCGGCTAACTAGGCTTTTAACAGGGCTAAATTAGACCGTTGGATCGCTCATTCAACCACTAAGAGCCATGTCAGGCACCGCTAGGGCTAGTGGTGGCACTACTTGAGGCTCAACCTCCTAGGTGGTTTGGGCGGTGGTACCATTGATAGTTATTGCTATCAAGTAGTGGTTGTTAGGATCAAGAGCACTAAGGGGGTGGGGGGGGTGGGGGGTGAATTAGTGCAGCGGAAAACTTTCCACGATTAAAACTACGTTCGTACGATAAGAGTGATTTCGATAGAAAAGCTGATTCGTAAATCACTTTAACTTGTGATCAAGCAAGATGCAGTTAAAGCAAGTCTATGAAGGCAGTTTGCAGTTATGATGGAAATTAGAATATAAGCGTAAACTGAAATATGATGTTCGTACGATAAAACTAATTTACGTCTAAATACTGATTCGGAAAATACTGAACTTTGAAACATGATCGTAAATGCGCAGAAAGCAGTAAGCTATTGAGGAGGTTTGCAGTAAAGATAATATGCTCAAAGTAAATGCAAACCGAGATTTAGAGTGGTTCGATCAATCTTGACCTACATCCACTTTTGGCTTCCTCCACCGACGAGGTCACCGACATCCACTAGAGGCCTTCCTTCAATAGGCGAAGGCCAACCACCTTTTTACAGTTTCATTCCTTTTGACGGGCTTAGGAGATAACCCTTATAGAATTTTCTTTCCTCTCTTGACAGATCAAAACTTGGAAGAAAAGAGGAAGGAGAACTTTTAACACAAACAACACTTTTGAGCTCTAAAAATCACATAGTAAGATCAGGATTTCGATAGTTTTTGGTTGCTCTTTCATTGCTGAAAGAGTGGGGTATTTATAGGCCCTAAACCAGTTTGAATTTCGAGCTCAAAACTGTCAATTCCTGGAATTCCAAGGTCTGGCGGTTGCATCGCCTGACTAGGGCGGTTGCACCGCCTGGCAGAGCTCGAAGACTGAGCCTCTAGGCGATGCCACCTCCTATCAAGGGCGGTTGCACCTCCTGCCAGAGCTCAGAGACCGAGCTCAAGCGATTGCACCTCTATTAGAGGAGGTTGAACCGCCCAGCTAGAGCTCGGAGACTGAGCCCTGGGCGGTGCCACCGCCGACCTAGGCGGTGCCACCTCTGGCTATGTAATCTGGGTCCGAATGGGCTGATCCATTCGGCCCAATTTGGGTCTTTTAAGGGCCCAATTGCCCCAAGATTAAGTTAATGGGATCACCTTCCATTTCTAACTTAATCATCATGCTAACTACGAATTTCTTAAGACATTTATTGTAACTTACTCCGATGCATCAATCCCTTCTTCCGGCGAGCTTCCGGCGAACTTTCGTCGATCATCCGATGAACCCTCGGTGATGCTCCTGCGAACTTCCGACAAACTCCTGGACTTACGACGATCCACTTGGCGAGTTCCGACGAGCTTCTTTTGGCAAGCTCCTGGACTTCTCGGATTTGTTCCTGCAGAACCTCCGACGACCGTCCGGACTTCCGTCGAACTCTCGTACTCCCACTATGATCATAGTCTTGACTTCGACGCAACTCCTGCTGCATGTCTTACTTTCATCATAGTTAATCCTGCACACTTAAAACAAAACTTCGATCGAGACAATTAATCATAAGCAATTAACTAAGTTGTCCGGCATGTCATTGGTCCCTCGATGCTTCGTCCGATTCTTCGGCGCATTGTCCTCTCCTGCAGCCTATTGCCCAATCGGCTAGTTGACTCTGCAACTCCGATATCCTTGGCGCAATACCCGCTCTTCTTGGCCGATGCCCAAGTCCATGGCCCGAAGCCTTCTATCGAAACGTCGACCGATCGATTGGCCCGACGTCCAATCTTCTGACATGTTCCTCCGGCACAACATGATTTTTCTGCTTTAATTGTCTCATCTTGATCGAAGCATCCTGCGTCACTCAAAACACAGATTAAAACATAAACACAATTATCAATTGGTTTCATCATCAAAATACGAGATTCAACAATCTCCCCCTTTTTGATGATGACAACTAATTGATGACGGAGTTAAACTTAACTCCCTGAGTTTAAACAAACTCCCCCTATTAATATGTCATATTGATAGAACTTTGAATTCAAACTGAATTCAAGTCATTGCAATATTCATCATGAATACTTGCAACACGTCATCATTAACTTATGTATAAACTTATGCATAACATCATACTTCTCCCCCTTTGTCATCAACAAAAAGGAGAAGTACCACAATCAAGTGTTTGTTATATAGGTTCAACTCATTGCATGAAAAACATAGTATCATCATGCAATTTTGCTATCATCATAGATATGCAAGGTAGTAAGATAGCAAGTTCCACAACATCAAGCTAACAAATTTTATAATATTTTAGAACTTGCAAGCTAGCAATTTAGAGATGTTCAAAAAAGCAAATCTTGCTTCTTGAAATATGCAAGTTTTATAAGCTAGCAAATTCAAAGATATGCAAGTTGGCATATTTGCTTTTTTTGAGATAGGCACGATAGCACATTTTTGTATTTTCTTGACGTTTCAAGCTAGCAATTCTCGGTGATGTTCAAGATAGCAATTTCTTCTCTTTTGAGAAGTGCAATTTTTGCTTTCTTCTTGAATTGTGCACGCTAGTTATCTCCCCCTTAGTCATTGTCAAAAAGAAGGGAAGACCCTTTCTAAAGAAGGGAAGACCCTTTATGTCAATTTCTAAATCATGACAAAGGTGAGTAATCATTCTTATTTCAAAATTCCATAATTGAGATCAATCTTAAATTCAAATTAAGGCAATTTTAATCACGATTCATATCACATGCAATACATCACATAAAAAGCACGAGTATTGCATGCATTATTTTAGCAACAAATCGTAGAATTTCATCACATGACAAGATATCATCAAGTAAAATTATGATGCAAGTTCTTGATATCTTAACATGATGCAAACATGACATATGGCAATCATAGCATTTCGATTATCAATTTACCATATATTTTTTATACAAGCTTCTTTTGATAACTTAACATAATTCAAATTCAAATATGGCACTTATAGCATTAATTCATATATTTCTCATTCAAATATGACACTCATAGTATCAATTCATATACTTTTCCCCCTTTGTCATCAACAAAAGGAGAAGTAGCTCTAGCTATTTTAAAAGATATGCAAGTTTTTGTAACATGAAGCTAGATTTTCATCATAACATATAAGCACAAAAGCATAGCAAGATTCTTAAGTTCAATCATGGCAATTCAACACTTGCTTCTTGTGCAAGATTGCACTTTACTTTTCTTTGCATGTTCTAACTAGCAAAAGCTTTCTCCCCTTTGTTTTTATTGAAAAGAAGGGAAGAGTACAAGCTAGCCAGCATTTGCCTTGAGCTAGCAATCTTTCTCCCCCTATGTCATTACCGAAAAGAAGGGAGAAATCAATGACAAAAAATTTTTAATCATTATACAGGCCATATTACAAAATCATGTCATGATATCAAGAAAATTCAAGAAGGACATGATTCATTCGACAAATCCTTTTAATTTTAAGTTATACATGATGATAAGCATGTGTTATTTTCATGAGTGTATTTGAAAAATATATGGCAAAACCATGTCCGAATGCATGAAAGTGTTAAATTTCATTTTTGGATTTTCTTGACCATAACAATTCATTTTTAAGAATCGATTGATCTTGATGGTTTTATGATGAAATTCATTTTTCGATCCTAAATGTTGATGCATGTCTTTATTTAACATAAATGAAAAAGCATGCTAACATGAAATCAAATACTTAAAAAAAGGGGAAAATATATTATCAATGAAATCATGAATCTACCTATGTTTTGAATTTTGTGAACCATAAAAGTGATTTTGATGATTTAAATTTGAAATGAGTTTTATCAAAATCATGATATTGATTTTTTGGAATAACATGAGATTACCTTTGATGATCATTTTGATTCATGGAATTTTGAATTCATGACATGAGATAATTGAACCCTTGACTTACTCTTTAAATAGCTTGAAAATGGATGTTTAAAATCTTGCTTAATGAGTTGTTTTATAAGATTTTGCCTTTACGTCTTGAACTTTCATGCTTATCTTGATTTGGCATATAAAGACTAAAGCATGCTTAGATGAAAAAGAATCACTTAAAAAATGCTTTTCCCATCTGATCGAGATTAATAATTTCATGATATTTTATGAATCTCGAAATTGATTTTGATGACTTGATTATGAGTTTCAAGTTAACGATTTGATTTGAATGAGTTTTATCTAAATCATAATCTTGATCTTGCAAAATTGGAATCACAAATAATATCTTTTTGTATTCATGAATTGATACTCACAATATGAAAGTATTGGTATTCATGACTTGAATTTGATTGAAAGCATGCTTAAATTAATCATTCTCCTATGTTTCAAAAATTCTTTAAATGCCTTGTGTGATGACTGAAAATTAATTTGCTTTATGATAAATCACGAATCATTACATCATTATGCATTACTTCAAATCAAACATGATTTCATTCAACAATGTTAATCAAACATGATACACATTATTACTTCTTAATCATGATTTCATATTTTCAATCAAAATCATTTTATTTGTTTATCATAAAATATGCAATATTATCATTTTCGAAATTACTAGCATGATAATAATTTTTGTATTTTTATTTTTAAACATGTAATTTTCAAGAAAATTAATTCTAAACTAAAAAAGAAAATACATCATGAAAGCATCAAGTAATTTCACAATAAATCAGGGGGATTTCGATTACCTTTTCATTGAAAGCGGTTAAGGCGTAGTTTGCCACCTCGCCTTTCTTGATTTTCTCCTCGTCTTTGGAGGAGCTCGATTCATCCCACTTTGTGTTCTTCTTCTTTGGCCTCTTCCTCCATTCAAGTTCATTGTTTATTTTATATTTTTGTTTAATAAACTTATTAAGATTTAGTGTTCGAAGTTCAAGTTCATCATTGTCCTCATCACTTGAGTCATCGCTCAAGTGGTATTCAATTGTCTGGGGTTTCAAATCCTTCCTATTCTTTGGAAGGTTGTTTTGTTCATCATGTTTATCATGTGCATTGTGCACCATTTCATATGTCATCAACGAACCAATTAGTTCTTCAAGTGGTAAGTTGTTTAGGTTTTTAGCTTTTTGTATTGCAGTTACTTTTGAATCCTACTTCTTAGAAAGAGAACGCAAAATCTTATTTACGAGTTCAAAATCCGAAAAACATTTGCCAAGAGCTCTTAAACCATTGACGACATCCGTAAAACGAGTGTACATGTCGCCTATAGTCTCGCTTGGTTGCATTCGAAAAAGCTCAAAATCATGCAATAAAATGTTAACTTTCGAGTCTTTGACTCTACTAGTTCCCTCGTGCGTGATTTCAAGTGTTCGCCAAATATCAAAAGCCGTTTTGCACATAGAAACCCGATTGAACTCGTTTTTGTCCAAAGCGCAAAATAAGGCATTCATAGTCTTTGCGTTTAGAGAAAAATACTTCTTCTCCAAATCCGACCATTCGTTCATCGGTTTAGAGAGAAGTTGAAAACCGTTTTCAACAATATTCCATAAATCCAAATTCATAGAAATAAAAAAAACTCTCATTCGAGTTTTCCAATAAGTGTAGTCCAATCTGTTAAACAACGGTGGACGAACAACCGAAAAACCCTCTTTAAAGCCATGAAGAGTCATTTCTCTCAGATGTAAATCCGAAATGAGAAATACCGGGCTCTGATACCAATTGTTAGGATCAAGAGAACTAAGAGGGGGGGGGGGGGGGGGGGGGGTGGGGTGGGGGTGAATTAGTGCAGCGGAAAACTTTCGACGATTAAAACTGCGTTCTTACGATAAGAGCGATTTCGGTAGAAAAGCCGATTCATAAATCACTTTAACTTGTGATCAAGCAAGATGCAGTTAAAGCAAGTCTATAAAGGCAGTTTGCAGTTATGATGGAAATTAGAATGTAAGCGTAAACTGAAATATGATGTTCGTACGATAAAACTGATTTACGTCTAAATGCCGATTCGGAAAACACTAAACTTTGAAACATGATCGTAAATGTGCAGAAGGCAGTAAGCTATTGAGGAGGTTTGCAGTAAAGATAATATGCTCAAAGTAAATGTAAACCAAGATTTAGAGTGGTTCGGTCAATCTTGACCTACATCCACTTTTGGCTTCCTCCACCGACAAGGTCACCGACGTCCACTAGAGGCCTTCCTTCAATAGGCGAAGGCCAATCACCTTTTTACAGTTTCACTCCTTTTGACGGGCTTAGGAGACAACCCTTACAGAATTTTCTTTCCTCTCTTGATAGATCAAAACTTGGAAGAAAAGAGGAAGAACTTTTAACTCATACAACACTTTTGAGCTCTAAAAATCACAGAGTAAGATCAGGATTTCGGTGGTTTTTGGTTGCTCTTTCATTGCTGAAAGAGTGGGGTATTTATAGGCCCCAAACCAGTTTGAATTCCAAGCTCAAAACTGTCAATTCCGGGGTCTAGCGGTTGCACCGCCTAGCAGAGCTCGAAGATTGAGCCTCTAGGCAATGCCACCTCTTGTCAGGGGCGGTTGCACCTCCCGCTAGAGCTCGGAGACCGAGCTTAGGCGGTGCCACCCTCTGACTAGGGCGGTTGCACCGCCCAGCCAGAGCTCGAAGACCGAGCTCAGGCGGTTGCACCTCTGTTAGAGGCGGTTGCACCACCCAGCCAGAGCTCGAAGACTGAGCCCTGGGCGGTGCCACCGCCGACCCAGGCGGGGCCACCTTTGGCCAAGTAATCTAGGTCCGAATGGGCTGATCCATTCGGCCCAATTTAGGTCTTTCAAGGGCCCAATTGCCCCAAGATTAAGTTAATCGGATCACCTCCCATTTCTAACTTAATCATCGTGCTAACTACGAATTTCTTAAGACATTTACTGTAACTTGCTCCGATGCGTCAATCGCTTCTTCCGGCAAACTTCCGTCGATCATTCGATGAACCCTCGGTGATGCTCCTACGGACTTTCGGCAAACTCCTGGACTTGCGACGATCCACTTGGCGAGTTTCGACGAGCTTCTTTTGGCAAGCTCCTGGACTTCTCGGATTTATTCCTGTAGAACCTCCGACGACCGTTCGGACTTCCGTTGAACTCTCGAACTCCCATCGTGATCATAGTCTTGACTCCGGCGCAACTCCTACTGCATGTCTTACTTTCATCGTAGTTAATCCTGCATACTTAAAACAAAACTTCGATCGAGACAATTAATCCTAAGCAATTAACTAAGTTGTCCAGCATTTCATTGGTCCCTCGACGCTTCGTCCGATTCTTTGACGTATCGTCCTCTCTTGCGGCCTATTGCCCAATCGGTCAATTGACTCCGCAACTCCAATATCTTTGGCGCAATACCTGCTCTTCTTGGCCCAATGCCCAAGTCCACGGCCCGAAGCCTTCTGTCGATATGTTGACCGATCCATCGGCCCGACGTCCAATCTTCTGACATGTTCCTCCGGCACAACATGATTTTTTCTGCTTAATTGTCTCATCCTGATCGAAGCACCCTACGTCACTCAAAACGCAGATTAAAATATAAACACAATTATTAATTGGTTTCATCATCAAAATACAAGATTCAATAGTGGTACCACTAGAGCTTAGTCTTTGAGGCTCTTTCAAGCGATAATACCACCCAAACTGAGTAGTGGTACCACCCAATGTCAATCTGTAAACTGTGGTACCACTAGTACCCTTGATACCCGGGATGAAACATTTTTTTGCTCTATTTTTTAAGTCATTGGGGCCTATAAACATCTCACTCTTTCCTGTATGAAAGAGCACGAAAGTGTGAACAAAAATCTTAAGATTTTGGGTTGTAAAATTGCAAAGTGTCATCCTCCTCCCTTTCTAATTTTGTAATCATTCAAGAAGAGGTGTGAAGCTTGTAAGGGTTATCTCCTAAACCCATGAAAAAGTGAAAGTATTATAAGAGGGTGGTTGGTCTTCGCCTATTGAAGGAAGACCATTAGTGGATGCCGGTGGCCTCAACGGAGGAGGAATTGGAAGTGGATGTAGGTTACAACGACCGAACCACTATAAATCTGGTGTGCTTTTTTTCTGTGTCATTTCTTTCATGCTTTTCATTCTCATTACTCACTGATTTACTTGTTTACTGCCCTTAATCACTTAGAATGTTTTTAAGTTTAAACTCTTTTTCGGATACAAGCTTTATCGAATGAATTGTTGAATTAACATCAGTTTTATCGAAAGCACTAATTCACCCCCCTCTTAGTGCCAACTTGATCCTAACATATTAAACTTTTTTTTTGGGTGATTTCTAGTAAGGAGTACAATTCCATAATCAAATTAAAAGTATAAGTAGGATGATTTAAAAAAAAAAATCTTTTTTAAATTTTTTTCAAGATATCATAATCTAAATCCCAAATCTGAAACATAAAATTTAATAATATTAAAAATATTTAATTTTCATTCACACACTATAAAATTTATAATTTATAATCATTCAATATATTACTTAATAACTCTACAAGATCGAAAGATAATTTAAAATTAATAACAATTATTTATAAATTCACAAGATCAATGAAATATCATAAATATAAAATCGATCATTCATCACACATTTACATAAAAGATGGAAACTTTAGTTTAATATTCTAAACTTCCAAACCATAATGTCTATTACAACAACACACAAATTAATATTTTTAATAATATTGTAAGCATTAATTTTTTATAATAATATCATACTAAAATATCAAAGACTTCTCATAAACTTTTAGGATTCTAACATAAGTATGAGTAATTAATTAATATAAAAAATTTATATTGTAATAAAGTGAGCTATAACACTTAGCAAGTGACTATTATACCCAAGACATAAAGGATGAGAAATCATCTACGTAAGGATTAAAATATATAATACGAATTCAAGAGTCATATTTAGCATTTCATAAGTAATATATAAATAAATCATATTAAAAAGCATAAACTCATGAGGGGCTAATTATATATTACTCTATATAGTTAGATCTTTTTAGTATCTTGATCCATATACTAAAATAATTTATATTATAATCACTATAGTTATAAAAGTGAAATATTTAACTTCATTTACCCTAACATCATTAGTTTTACCGATAAAAGATACAACACATGATAGCTTATGCATAAATGACACAAAAATGATAGGAAAAAAGATAATTTCAATAGTGGTGGTAAGCTAATTATAAATTATCCTCTACAGTTAGAT
This sequence comes from Musa acuminata AAA Group, assembly GCF_036884655.1. Lineage (NCBI taxonomy): Eukaryota > Viridiplantae > Streptophyta > Magnoliopsida > Zingiberales > Musaceae > Musa > Musa acuminata. Next base: position 10,289,840 of record NC_088328.1, on the reverse strand, counting down.
CTTTTTAGTATCTTGGTCCCTAAACTTAAAAAAATTATATTAAAATTCTTATAGTTATGAAAGTAAAATATTTAATCCCATTTATCCTAACACCATCGGCTTTATTGACAAAATATACAACACGTGCATGAATGTCATGAAAATAATGAGCAAAAAGTAATTTCAACGATGGTGGCGAATAGTGATGTCATGAGTGATTGTTGTGGTGTGGTCGACGATGACGATCCAATGGTTCACTATACCGATGTCGATCCAAACATTGACGATGAGGAGAAAAAGGAGGCATAATGGTGAGGTATCTACATCAACACTAGAGGAGGAAGAGGACGAAGGTGAGGCATTTGCGTTAGTGCTGTACCGCTCTACCTCCTCCAGTGACACTCTACATCTATGGCAGCAATGGAGGGGGATAAGGAGGCAAGTGAGGCATCTGCATTGGTGCCACAATACTCTTTCTTCTCTAATGTCACTCTACATCTACGTCAACACTGAAGGAGGAGGAAGAGGTAGGTGAGGCATCTATGCCACCAACGACGAGGAGAGAGGAGAAAGAAAAGACAAGTGAGGCATAATAGTGCAACGCTATTATACACATGTTATCACATGTTGTATCTTTCATCGGTAAAACCGATAGCATTAGGGTAAATGAGGTTAAATATTTTACCTTTATAACTATAGAGATTTCAATATGAATTTTTTAAGCCCAAAGAATGATATACTAAAGAGGTCTAACTATAGGGGGATAATATGTAATTAGCTCACCACTGTTGATTGCCTATCATTTTCGTATCATTCATACACATGCTATCACATACTATATCTTTAATCGGTAAAGCCGATAGCACTAAGATAAATGAGGTTAAATATTTTACTTATATAACTATAGAGATCTCAATATAAATTTTTTAACTATAATAATCAAAATACTAAAGATGTTTAACTACAAGGGACAATATGTAATTAACTGCTCATGAGTCATATTGATCATTTCATTTGATTTTATTGATATCAAATGAGCATATAGCAACATATGATCATATCAAGGTAAAAATACAAGGCATGATCTCAAGTGTCATGTTTGATATTTCATTTGATTCATTGATAACAAAGGAGTAAATGATAACATATGAGCTTATTGATGTCAAAATATAAGGCATGATATCAAGAGTAGAGTTAAAATTATCATTTTATTTATAACTATTGATATTAAAGGAGTATATAGCAACATATGAGGAAATCAAGATCATAATAAAAGGTAGTAGAATCATATTTGATGTTTCATTTGATCCATTGATATCAAATGAGCATATAATAACATACGAGCAAATTATGATCATAATATAAGGTATAAGCTCAAGAGGCATTAGAATTTCATTTGATTCATTAATATTAAAAGAGAATATAGCCATATATGAGTGAATCAAGTTTTTAATATAATATATGAACTCAAGAGCATAGTCATATATGATATTTCATTCATTTCATTGATACTAAATGAGTATATAGCAATATATGAGCAAATCACGATCATGATGTAAGGTATGTGCATAAGACACATATTTGATATTTCATTTGATTCATTATTATCAAATGAACATATATCAATATATGAGTGAATCAAAATCATAATGTAAGACATAAGTTCAAGAGGTATATATGACATTTCATTTGATTAATTGATATTAATGGAGCATATAGCAAGGCATATCCTTTCGAATAATACCAAAGGAATATAGATGGAATAGTGTGATCATAATTTTATCTATTTTTTAATGTCCATAAGCTTCTCATGTTTTGGAGCTCCATCAACTCATGTCTATAAGAGGTCATTGGGGCCAGCAAGAGTATTAAATTTCAACCATTTCTAAGTGTCATCAAGTATCTCATGAGTTTCATCCACCCATAAAGTCATTAGAGTCAATAAGAATCATAAGCTCTAGATATAACTCCATTTTTATTTATTGTAAAAGTTTACATTATCTCACAAATACTATAGTATAATAAGGATTTTCCAATCATAAAAGTATAAATGTATCATAAGCACATATGAGACAATAAATACATACATGCAAATGTATAAAGCAAGATCAAGTTGATATAAACATATCAGTTATAACAAGAATCAGTGAGTAAGATAAAAAAGAATTTTAAAGTAATAACATGAGAATTGATAAATTTGAGGATCAATATGTTTTGATAGAATCTATAAGGTAAGTTTCACTAGATATTCGAATAGGCAATTGTACTCTAATTTAATCAAGTTATTATATTTGTTAGAAAAATATATAAGTTTACTTTCAAATGAAATAAGTTTTGTGTAAATTAGAGTGAGTTATAAGTAATTGAGTATATATAGGTCAGAATCATGTTATCTCTATTTGATAGAATTTGAGGATCAATAAAAATAAATATTTGAATAGAAATTTATACTTCAAATTGTTCAAATAAGATGCTAAAGGAATGATACACAAGTCTAATTTTCAAAAAAAGAGATTTTGCTTGATTTAGAGTTTTATACATAATACTATAATTGAAATAAGATAAATAGGTTACGTAATTTTATCTTTATTTGATAGAATTCAACTGATCAATCAAAATAAATATCTAGATAGGTATTTATATCTCAAATCATTTAAGTAAGGTTATGAAAAAAAGATCTAAGTCTATTTTCCAAAGAAATTTATTTTGCCTAAATTAAAATTTTATACAAAATGTTATAGTTAAAACAAGATAAGTAAATTAGGATTCTCATAAATTTCAAAATAGTAAATTTGTAGTTCAATTGAGTTTGATACTGTTACAAAAGGCAAAGCTCTACAAATTACTCATAAACAAAAAAAAAATCAGAGATAAAAATCACTATAAGATAGAACACTTGCCTTAAAAGCTAAATTCCTAAATATGTTGAACTAATCCAAAATCCCCAAGTAAAAGCAATAAGACTACACTACTTTTTCTCCTCCTTATCTCTAGTATTTTTCTTCATTTCCTCTTCTTATCTCTGGTCTAAGATAAAAATCACTATAATATCGAACACTACTTCGTTTTCTTCGATTCCTCTTCTTATCTCTAGTCTAAGGTAATGGCATCAGGTTACTTATTTTCTTACTTTTATTATCTAATAATTGAGTTTAGATAACACAAAAGTTACTATTTAATTTCAGATTTTGATGATGAAACCAATTGATAGTGTTTATGATTTGATCTGCGTTTTGAGTGATATAGGAAGCTTCGATTAGGGAGAGACAATTAAAGCAGGAAGAATCATGTTGGGCTGTAATGAAAAATGTCAGAAGATTGGACGTCGAGCTGGAGGATCGGTCAACGTATTAGCAGAAAACTTCAGGGCATGAGTTCAGGCATCGGGCCAAGAAGAGCATAAATTGGTCCAAGGAAATCAGAATTACGGAGGTCAACTGACCGATTGGGTAATAGGCTGCAAGAAAAGACGATGTACTAAAGAATCGGATGAGGCGTCGATGAACCAATGACATGCTGAACAATATTTGATTTAGCTTTATAATAATTGTCTCGATCGAAGTAGGTTTTAGATGTAATTGGGTTGGAATTGAGCCAACTCAATTAGGGGCCAATTGGTGGAATCATCGGTGGTACAATTGTTAGGATCAAGAGCGGCACTAAGAGGGGGGGGGGGGGGGGGGTGAATTAGTGCAGCGGAGAACTTTCGTGATTTTAAAAAATTGTTCGTTTCATTTAAAATCGATTTCGATGAAAATGGTTTTGATTCAATTAGTTTCGGAGAGAAGTTGAACTTGAAAGCTTTCGTAAAAGTACAAGAGAAGATTAAGGACGTTTGTAGTAAAGTAAACTGCACAAATGAAAAGTAAACCGGAATTTAGAGTGGTTCTGTCAAAGTGACCTACATCCACTTTCGGATTCCTCCCCTAACGAGGTCACCGGCGTCCACTAAAGGCCTTCCTTTAATAAGTGAAGATCGAACACCTCTTTACAGCACTTTCTCCTTTTCCCAGGTTTAGGAGACAACCTTTACAAGTCTCACTCCTATTTCTTAGATGGTTACAAGGCTAAGAGATGAAGGAGGAGAACTCTAACTTTTACAACACTTTTATGATTCAAGAATTCAATATTAAGCCAATACTTTCATGCCTTTTCATGCATTAAAGGGTGGGGTTTTTATAGGCCCTAATGGCTTTAAAATTGGAGCCAAAATGTGCCACATCCCCAGAATTTGGGGTACTGGCGGTACCACCGCCGCTATTGGGCGGTCCTACCGTCGCTGATTTGACTCTGGGCGATACCATCGCCGAACAAGGGCGGTACCACAACTGGTAGCACTACTGCCGGTGGTACCACTGCCCAGTCTGGTCAGTATCACAACCCAGAAATCCAGGGGCACTGCCTTCCAAGCGGTGCCACCGCCGGTATGTTTTCAGGAGCTGAATTGGTAGCTCACTTCGACCCGATTCAGCCCTGTTAAGGGCCCAATTGTCCCCTAATTAAGTTAGTGAGATCACCTCCCAATCCTAACTTAATTTATGCTCTAACTATGATAATTAAGACATAATTTACAGTGCTTCTTATTCCGATGCATTAATTGCTCTTCTATCGAGCTTCCAGTGTACTTCCGGTGAACATCTGACGAACTCTCGATAATGTTCCGACGAACTCCCGACAAGCTCCTGGACTTTAAGATGATCTTCTTAGCGAGTTCCAACGAGCTTCTTTGGCAAGCTCCTGGACTTTACGATGATCTTCTTGGCGAGTTCCGATGAGCTTCTTTGGCAAGCTCCTGGACTTCTCGATTGGTTTCGGCAAAACTTCCGACGAACGTCTGGACTTCCATCGAACTCTCGAACTCCCAATGAAATCTCGATCTTGACTCTGGCACAACACTTGCTTTTTGTCTTACTGCTATCGTAATTAATCCTACACACTTTTCTCAATATATAAATTAGATCAAACAAATTACAATTGACTTCATCATCAAAATCCGAGATTCAATAATCTTCCCCTTTTTGATGAGGACAATCAATTATGGAGTTAACATTAATTCTCCATATCTATATGCCATACTTAGAAAAGACATTCTTGAATTCAAGACCTTTGAATTCAAGAAATAAACCGATACGATAAGTTAATTAAACTTATCAATATGCATATCATGATTCCTACCATGATCTATGTATTTATCAAAATGATGTCAAGGCATGATATCTATTTTCAAGTATGATATTTCAAATATGAAAGATGACAAAGATAGCAATTCATCATTTTATGGCAAGATATCAATTACAAAATAGCAAGTTAAACTCTAGATATCTTATCATAATGAAAAAAATTTATCAAACAAACATTTCAAGTATATATGATGAAATACATTGCATACATTTGTCATTAATTTACCACATTTTGGTATTATTTCTCCCCCTTTATCATCAACAAAAAAGAGAACAATTCAACAATACAAGTGTGGTAAAAAAAAATCAAGCAAGTTTCACACTCAAAAGTTCTCATCATTAAATGTTATCAATATTAAAACGATAGATTCCAACATTTTGCATGAAGAAGAGGAAAGAAGGTAAGGAGGGAATCCATTAATAACTAAATTTATGAAATAATTTGAATCAAGTAAAAAATGATAAATAAGTTTTCGTTAAAATATGCTTTCATTTTGATAAAGAGAAGGGATTCATGAAAAAGATAGAGATAATCATATGAAATCAAATCCCTACAAAAATTATCACACAAATTATGGCATAGGTCTTGTACTGAAAGTATTTTGTTGAAAACCTCTACACTATCACCTTTTTATGACAGACAAACTAGCCCGAATGGGTGTATGCATTACCGAGATGTGTCCTTTTTTTTTTTTTTGCTTAGAACTTGTGTCGATCTCTCATTGTTTCTTTTATTGCTCCTTTGTATGTGATATATGGAAGTTAGTAGAGCATAAACTTGGTGTGCATTTTAGCTATTTTTCTGCATGGTCTGATTATGAGTGGATTAATGAGGGTGCCCGGATGAAGGGAGGTCTTGGTTTGCTTTTTGGAGTTATCATTACCACTGCTTTATGGTGGTTATAAAGGGTTAGGGGTTAGTTTATTTTTTTTATCATAAATCTATTTCTGTGCATGGCATCGTCTAAAAGGCAGTTGCATTGGTCCTGACTTGTGACATGGCCAATCCCTCAAATCTTATTAGGTAAGGGTGAATCCAAAGGTTAGTGTCTTAGAGTAGGTCTCAAATGAATGAGATGGATGAAACTTAATTGTGATGATTTAATTAAGAACAAGAATAATGGAGGTGTAAGATTTATTTTAAAAAATGATATTAGTGAACTTTTTATTTGTTAGCCGTAGGTTTATTGAAAAAGAGAGTGTCTTTTATTACAAGGTAGTAGTTGTCAAGGATGATTTATAGATTGTTGCTCAATATGAGTCAAGATGGACTCAAATATACATCTTACGTAAGGTTCCTATCCCTTAGACGATAAAAAAAATTAATTGAAAATATTGGTCTTGAGTGTTTTATTTTTTATTTTTTGATATATGTATATAGAGAAGGGCATGTGACTGTTAATTAGTTGATCACATATGCTAGATTGATCAAAGATATATTTGTTTTAGAAAGAAGAGTGACCCCTCTTAGTTGGTCAATTTTTGGTATTATGATCTATAAAATTCTTCTTGAAATTTTATAATTTAGCTAATATAATTTTAGTTTTGAAAAAACAACCAAAGAAAGTAATTGAAAGTTGAATTTGTTGTAGACAAAGTGTTTATGAATAATAATTTTACTTTCTTATTTACATTTACAAACAATAATATCAAGACTAAGCCTGAAATGTCTTTAAAATAAAAGCCATTTCATATCCTATTATAAAATAAACGTAACATGGAACCCAAAGCAAACATATACTTGTACTTGTGTCAGTTTATTAGGACATAAATTTTGCAACCTGATAATAAGTTACATTGTTACCAAGAAGAATATAGGTATATAAAAGTCGCAATAATAATATTTGTTGCGACATGGGAAGTGAAAACTGCATATTTGTTTTGACACAAGTGAGGAGGATTCCTACATGTCAAAAGCTACCCGCAGGGTCGAATCCATTGTCATAGCCGGCGTCGCACGCAACAGCAGCATCGGACATCATACCCTCGACCATAAGCCCGCCAAGCACACCACCGACGAACCCTGCTCCCATACCCATACCCATCCCCATCCCCATCCCCATCTTGTTATCCCTTTGTGGCCGTACCGCCGGTGGCAGAGCTGCCCCATACCCGTATCCGTGCCCCGCTGGAGGGTATCCGTACCCGTAACCCACGGGCGGGTATCCGTACCCATACGGCGGCGCGGCCACGCCGTGTGCTGCGTAGGCGGCTGAGCTTGTCCCTGCCGGGTACGCCATCACGGGCTCGTCTGCGTTTGATATAGGAGGAGGAAGAGGTGGTGGAGGGTACGGCACAGTGCCGGCGGCCGTGGGGAACGCTGTGGTAGAAGGCTGATACGTGGAGGCCTCCGAGGCCGACACGGCGACGCGCTCGCTAAGCTTGTAGGAGAAGTTGAGAATGCCCTTGGGCTTTCCGGAGGTCACCCTGTGAACCTGGTAGCTGACGAACTGGACGGAGGTTGGGCCGTCGCCGGCCCCAGAGAGGAGCTCCGGAAGCGGGACGCGGACCTCGCCCACGTCGCGATCTCCGAGGACGCGCTTGGTGCGGAGGAGGATGTGGAGGAAGTGGCAGGCGAGGTCGCCATCGGCAGGGATGGTAAGGTGGAGAGTAGAGTTCCAGGAAGGGTTGCGGCCGCCCTCGCGGTCAGGCGGCGTGCGCTGCCGTGCCAGACGGTTATCGGAGAGGGAGACCACGGCGTAGACGGCCATTTTGAAAAAGAGGTTGACGTCCTTGAGACCCTTGGCCGAGACCAAGGTGATCTCCAACGTCGGGTACGCCATGGCCGAGATCTACAGCCAACGATCTGAAATCACTATTGTTAGGTTTCCTTCATTATGGGGGTTTGGGAACGGGAGATCAGCAGAGAGGAGGCGACATTTATAGTGAAGGTTTCGCCGATTTCGTCGGATGATATGGCATTAGAACATCTGTTTCGATCGCTCTCAGGAAATGACTTCCATCGTGGAGGCCGCATATGACAGGTAAAAGTGAGGCGATTATTTTTAACTGGAGGAAAACACCCATTCTTACACCAGTCTATCCACGTATGACTCTCTGGCGGGGGCCTTCGTTGTATTATGATCTGGGAACGAGGGTAAATTCCACAGGAAGTATAACTGGGTATTATTAGGAGGAGATTGGGTTCCGACAAGGTATTAAGGTAATTTTAGGAAAGCTTGGGTAGGGCGGCAAAGACGCGACAGGTGAGCATCTAAATTTGGGTTAGCGACAACGATGACGACGGTTACGATGAATGGTAGGGCTTGATCTTGGGCGGGCCGTTGTCCCTGCAAACTAAAGATAAGTTACTTTGATGAGCTAAAAAGCCGGGTTTCAGCCTGGGAGTGCCTTCTATCTTTTTGTAAGGTTAAGATATTCATAATTTTGGTAAGCACAAAAATAAGATATATATATATATATATATATATATATATATCAATTAATGATTTGATTCTTAATCTTTTTCATTTGATCATGTAGTTTCATTCAATTTTGATAATTATAATGCATATTAGACATCATCTATTCAGACTGGATCTCCTAATTTAAATACTAGGATATTTTTATGGAGGCATGTGTCATCCTGAATTAATTGTTGATTGTATAATTTTTTTTTTTAAGAGGAACTATGTATTAGTCATAAAATGAAAAGTACATCCCAGATAATGAACCCAAGTGAATTCTCCAAAAAAAAAAAAAAAACAAACAAATAAATGAATATTTAGATTGACATCTATAGGGTATGCTAAATTAGTGTTGAATGTAATGAATTTTTTTTTCAAGGCTTATATACTTGATGATGTTGATAATATTTAAATAAATATTCATACGATGTCATAAAAGAGAGTTAATTGAGAGAATGTAGCTTTAGTCATGATTGGACTAAAGACTTGTAGAGCTTGACAATCAATCCATCGTGATAAATCGAACTCTCAAGATTGATTTGTAATTATATATATCTTAGCTAGATGATAAAATTAAAATATTTAATTAAGCAAATAAAATACAAAATAATTTGATGTAATTAATATCTCAATTAAAATTATAAAATAAAAAGTAACAAATGGTTTGAAAATATTAAAATATAAATAAATTTATAAAATATTGGCTTAATAAATGTTGGGGCAATATTCTAATTTTCAGCAGTGGCTTAGTTGTCAACATTGCCTTTTGTCTTAATATTAGTACTCTATAATTTCATGCATACTTTAGACATAACGAGGGATATAATAATGTCAATTAATATCTCTATATTTGATTCGAATTTATGAATTCATTCTGCCCATAAGTTAGTGATGTTTAGATTATGTGGCCCTATTTAATTAGGTAAGATATATTATAGATATTATTAGATTTTGATTATGGTTATTGACCAATAGAAAAGAAGTTCATATTAAAGTAGGATTCCTTAGGAGATACGGAGGAACTCTCCTAATAACTTATCCTAGACCCTCTGCTCTCGCCTATAAATAGACATGACCTCTAGGGACTAAGGGGACATCGAGTTAAGTGAGTGCGTTTAAGTAGCATCTCAGCAATTGAGAGATTAAGGTTTTTCTAAGGATCTAGTTCTCTTTGCATCGTAATATTGTTAGATCCAATTTATTTGATTTCAATCTTGGCATAAAATTTTTTCGCATTACAGATAGCAAGCATGATTATAGATTTTATGCTAATAATTGGTATCAGAGCTAAGTTCTTGAGATCAAATATATTAGTTCTATTATTGTTGTTTACGATGCCTGAATGATTCATCGGATGTTATTGATATGTTTTTTCTATATGTTTTACTCTATTACTGTTTATGAGCAATGTATAATTTTATGTTTGATAGATGAATTTACTGTTTACTATCATCAATGTTATTGAGATGATCATCTCTTGATCGTTGTCGGCGAAGGGCATGTACCACCCCGCAACCGCGCATCATGGTCGTGCGCGGGCAGTGGTTTGCTTACGAGCGGTGGCGGCACCACAGACATCCCACATCGCCTGTGAACGCGACGACCGCGGAAGGGGATGGCTGCACCCCGTGTGAAGGCAGCGGCCGCCCTCATGCATAATGGTGGTGCCCGCACAAGGCGCCTGCGGAAGGGCGGTGGCCGCAGATGGCGGCACCACACAGCGTCACAACGGCCTCGCGCGAGCAGCGGCAGCGCCGCACGCAGCATCGCAACGGCCGCGCGCGAGTAGCGACAGCGCCACACGCAGCGTCGCAATGGCCGCGCCGCACGCGCAAGCGACGGCAGGAAGGCAGATTAGGGTTTTGGTATAATTATGATTTTGACCTCGAGGCTAGGTTTTATAAAATTACAATTCTACCCTTTGCAAATTTCGTAATTTCAGTCAATATATTTATAATTTTACCCTCGGATCTAATTTCTGCCAAATTATAGTTCTGCCATTCATAAATTGCATATTTTCGATTTATATCCTATCAAATATTTATAGTTTTATCATTATGAAATTGAGAAATTTGGTTTATATTCTCAATTATAAAATTGATAAATATGATTTATTATAATTATGATTGAATTTAATCATGATTATATTTTGGTTATTTGATTGGATTTAATTTTTGATTAAAAAAATATAAATTATGGTTTATTTTATAGTTTTTTCATATGAATTATTGATTATACATGTGATAAATAAAATCTAATTATTATTTTTAGATATTTTATTTAGTTATTCACATGTATATATTTGAAATTGTGAAATAATGTGTACCCTTCACATGAAGGTATTGAAGACATGATTTATATGTTATCATGATTATCATATGAGTTTTCTTTTGTTAATTAAAGTTTAATAATTATTATGGTTATTTATTATTGAACTGCTTAGCATTAATATTTAATAATTATTATGATTATTCTATTATTGAATTGCTTAGCATTAATGTTCAATAATTATTATGGTTGTTCTATTATTGAACTGCTTAGTATTAATATTCAATAATTATTATGGTTATTATTCTATTATTGAACTGCTTAGCATTAATGTTCAATAATTATTATGGTTGTTATTCTATTATTGAACTGCTTAGCATAAATTAAAGAAATTTGATGAATATTATTTGTAATTCATTTTCTTAAGTTTTATCTGACTTGTAGCTGCCAAAGTGGCCTTGGATGATAAACTTTTATGATATGAATTACAATAAAGGTCTTATCATTTATAGGATATTTTATATTATATTTTATATTTTTGTATTAGTCCTGTAGCCACCAAAGGACCTAGATCGATAATTTATAAAATACATTATGAAATTAGTCCTAAATGATATTAAATAAAAAATAATATTCATAATGACAGTATGAAGCAGGATAAAGAAATTTTGGTGAATATTATTTATAATTTATCTTCCTAAGTTTTATCTGACCGGTAGCTACCAAAGTAGCCTGGGATGATAGGCTTATGGGATATGAATTACAATAAAGTTCATATCATTCATGGGATATTTTGGTCCTGTAGCCACCAAAGTGACTTGGACCAATAATCTATAAAATACATTATGGAATTCATCCTAAATGATATTAAATAAAATAATATTCATGATGGCACATATAATTATGAGATTTAGATAATCCCAAAGGAGAATCTATTTCAAATAATTATGTGATGGGGTAAGATGATACTGTTTTGGATATTCTTGCAGTTTAGGGTTGTATACCCAAAAGTAACAATACTATTCCACAAGGATGGTATCAGTCCTCCATAAGTGATTTTGAGTGAATACTAGATATGTCAATATTTCACCCAAATGTGAAATATAGATGATATCAATAGTTCATCATATTTTGGAAACTCAAAGCATTAATGTTATATTATTATTGTGGTACTTCCTTTATTGTGTTTCTGTAAATGTCCCTATACTTTTTGAAATAAATGACTTGAGCATATACAAGTTGTATTGAGTAAGTGAAACGTTGATTAGATTAATTGAACAGAACACAAACTTAATTACTGAAAGTTTTGTGAAATAAATAATTGAGGTGACTGATCAAGAAAGGTATGAAATACTCAATTTTATGATACTTAGACTTCAGTACAGTTTACAACTAGTGCATTAGAATATCTAATGATCAATTTAAATTATCTGATAAGTCATTAGTTGACACCTTACTATGATAGTATTTGAGGAATTTAAGATTATATCCTCAAAATAAATGATAAAGTTGTAAGCTCAAGACTCATAATATTTTGAGTACTACTCAAGGAGTAGGTAACACTAAAATAAGGATGAAGTGTATATCCACCTGAGTTTATAATTATTATATAAACTCATAAAAGAATATCTTCACAATAAAGTGTTATTTTTGTAGCAAATAAAGTTATGTGAAGAAGAAATATACTATAAGATTTGATTTGAAATGAAAAAGGTATAATTATAACCTTTGTATGGTTCAAATCAAATATTACAGATATTATTGATGGATTAATTTAATGCTTCATCATATGTTACCAATAATAGATATTTTTTATTAAAATAAAAAAAAATGAAGAGGGATAAAACCAAAAGAGAATGAGATATTTATCAATGTAGGGAATCATCTTAAAGTGAAAGCAATATTAGTTTGTATTTATTGCTTATATCTAAAGATGATTAAATTTGATAAATATTGAGGATTTATACTTTTTATAATTATGGGAATTTGAGTGCTTTACCTAGAATTATTAAAAATATTATTTCTCTTTTGGCGGTTGTAAACTTACTGTGATTCAATAAAATTAACCTTACAATTCTGTATAATAGTCTATTTAGAATTAATATGAATAATAAGTTTACAAATGATACTACAATTAAATATTGAAGTGAAATATAGTTTTATAAACTCCTTGAGATTATGTTTATCACTCTGTGCTTTTGTCTCATTAAAGAGATATTTTATTATCATATAAATAATTTGTTGAGATATGATTATATATATCTAATTCATGTAAAGTCTATGACCATTTACACTCTTGAAGTGTATATAAATGAAGTTGATAGACAATTAGATAAAAAAGTCAAGATCATCATATCTGACAAGGGTGATAAATTTTATGGTATTTATGATGAACCCAATTCTTTTGCTAGATTCTTAGAAAAATAAGATATATGATTTACCAGATGTGTTACAACAGAATATGATTGCTGAAAGATGTCATTGTACCTTATAGATATGGTTAAAAGTAATGATAAGTTATTCTTTTGTACCCAAATCAATGTGAGAAGAAGCTCCAAGAATAACTATGTATATCTTGAATGGTATTCCTAGTAAGTAAATTACATGACTTTTTTTAAGTTATGAAATGATAGGAAACATAACTTAAGATATTTACATATTTGAGATTGTCCTATAGAGATAACGATTTTCAACTCACATAAAAGAAAATTAGATTTAATAATTATTTTTAAATATTTTATTATCTATTCAGAAAAGTTTAAAAGGGGTATATATCTTATTGCTCTAATCATAGTACAAGGATAATTAAATCTGGTAACATAAGATTCCTATAAAATAGCAAATCAGTGGGAGTAAAAATCTCGAAATTTAATTTTGATATAGAGGAGATACAAGTTAATACTCCTTTATTATTCGAGAGATTGTTGTTACTCAAATTATTAAATGATTTGATGAAACTAAACAACAAAATAACATTACTAAACTCCCACATTATATTGATATCATTATTAATGGTCTTGTAGAACAACCATAATTGATAACTTTGAGAATATCTCAAAGGGGAAGGAATCATGCCATTTATGGTTATTATGTTGTATATCTACAAGAATTATATTATGATATAGGAATCAGAATGGATCCCTTATTTTTGTCACGGGTCATGAAAAGTAATGATTCTGAAAACTAATATGATGCAATAAAAGAAGAGTTATTAATAACCAGAATGGTGTCTGATAAATTTATCGAATTGTCCAATAATTGTAAAAGAGTCTATTATATAAATGTGACTCAAAGGACAATGTCGAACGATATAATGGTTAGACTTGTGGTTAAAGGTTTTACTCATAAGGAATGTATCGACCATAACGAGATTTTTAATGAATTCGTCAAGAATCATCATGACATTAGTGATTCATTATGAGTTTGAGTTATATCATAATGATATGAAAATATTTTTTAAAGATCTAGCTTTATATGGGTTACTCTAAATGATTTACAAAGAAAATGAAAGAAATATAAAGTTTGGTATGCAAATTCAGGAATCCATTTATGACCTTAAACAAGCTTCAAAGTAATGATATATAAAGGTTCTTGATATCATTATTTCAGATTTAAGGTAAATACTATTAATTAGTATTTATATCAGTGGGAGCAAGTTTATTATATTGGTCTTATATATGGATAATATTTTGCCTTACCAATAGTGATCTTGATTTATTATACTAAATCAAGAATTTGTCACTAAAAGTTTTAATATGGTTGATATGAATGAGACATCTTATATTATTAACATTGAGTAATTTAAGGATAGACCTCAATGATTATGAAGATTGTCTTAGAAAGGATATATCAACCGAGTCTTGAAAATATTTTAATATACAGCTTTGTTCAGTAAATCATAATAGTAAAATTTTAGTCAATAGTAAATGCTTGAAGATGACTTGAAAAGAATCAGATAAAGAAGATATTCTTTATATATGCACAGTTGGAAGTCTATGCTCAAGCTTGTGTTAGAAAAGATATCAGTTTTTATAATTAAAATATTGGGTATATATATTGAAGTCACCGAGAAGTAAAAACATTAAAAGACTACAGAGAAAGTAATAAGATATCTAAAAGGGACAAAAGATTATATGCTCACATGTATGAAATTATATCAGCTTGAAATAATGGTATTTTTCAGATGTTGATTATATAAATTGCCTCGATAATAGGAAGTCCACCGGTTAATATCTATCTCAATTAGAGGGGCAATTTATTATTATTAATAATAGAAGTTGATTTTGTGGCATGCTTTGAGACCACTAATCAAATTTTTTATTGCAAAATTTTTATCTCAGGACTTGGCGTAGTCAAACTCAATTACCAAGTCGTTGAAGATATTTTATAACATTGCAATAGTTTTCTTCTCTAAGAATGACAAGTACTATTGCATCTATATGTATTATGGTATAAAGTACTTGATGGTTAGAGAAGATGAGTTCAGAAACATCTAATGTCAATTAATTACTTGAGTTCCACTATATTGATTACTGATCCATTCACTTAGGACTTACAGTCTAAAGTATTTTGAAAGAACATGTTCTTATGATTGGGTTTGTGAGCAACCCATAAAGGATATGGTGATGCATGTTTGAGTGGATACTATAATTGACATTCTTACTTACGTACTTAAAGTTATTTATTTCTGCTATCCTGTTCACAATTATATATGTACATATTATGGTTGAATGTGATGACAGGATTGTCTTGACAAGACAAATTATGGGGGTCATTTTGGACTGCATTAGGAAAGGCTAACAGTATTGTGGTACATAGAAGGAAGTGTGACACTGATGGCATACAACCGCTATGACTCATATTGTTAGTCAGACTTAATGTAGTATTATTATTAGTATTGGACTTACTGGCCTATTTTCTAAAATTCACGCGCGTGTATATAGTTTTTCTAAAAATTTCAGAATCCAATTGAGTGAAATTATTTTTTAAATAAATTTTGTTTATTTATTTTTGATTTTAAATCTTTTTAGATCTTACTAATTATTGGGCCAAGTGGGAGAATGTTAGATTATGTGGCCCTATTTAATTAGGTAAGATATATTATAGATATTATTGGATTTTGATTATGGCTATTGGCCAATAGAAAAGAAGTCCATATTAAAGTAGGATTCCTTATGAGATAACCTTGATGGGAGGAACTCTCCTAATAACTTTTCCTAGACCCTCTACTCTCGCCTATAAATAGACAGGACCTCTAAGGGCTAAGGGGGCATCTGATAGACAGGACCTCTAAGGGTTAAGTGAGTGCGTCTGAGTAGCATCTCAGCAATTGAGAGATTAAGGTTTTTCTCTCAATCTCCCTCTCCCCTAATCCCCTAATCCATCAATCTAGGTGGTCCTGTAAAAAGATAGGAAGAGAGAAGAAGGATCTAATTCTCTTTACAGATCCTTGCAGATTGATATTTCATATCCGAAAATGGAGCGCTTATAGATCAGATAAAGTTTATTCTTCTGAACAACAAGAAAGGTACGCATCGTAATATTGTTAGATCCAATTTATTTGATTTCAATCTTGACGTAAAAGTTTTTTCGCATTACAGATAGCATGATTAGAGAGACATCTTCTTCATGAGATACATGAAATTTTGCTTTACAACAGTGCTGAATTAACCATGACAACTCATTAGACCATCCACGATATGTGATATATATTACCTGATACATAAAAAGGATAACACAATGTCTAATAATATATGTATATTTGATTTGAATCTATGAATCCATTCTGGCCCTTAAGTTAGTGAGAGACAGCTTCTTGATGAGAAACATGAAATTTTGCTCTACAACAGTGTTGAATTAATCATGAGAGCTCATTAGAATATTATATTTCATTAGAATTGAACCCAAAACTTAAAAAAGGGCATTCAAAATGTCTATGTTAAATCCTCTCAGTAGATTGAACAGGAAAAGGAAAAAAAAAAAGAAAGACTTTGTAATTATCTCCCATTTGATGATGAGTCTAGCCATGGTGATTAATCTGTTAGAATATGTGGCCCTTATGGGAGGAAATCTCCTGAGATCTCATCGTAGACCCTCTGCTCTCGCCTATAAAAGGACAGGACCTCTAGGGGTTGAGAGAGTGTTAGAGCGTTGGCATTACAAAAGCATCTCTCCGTCGAGGGATTTCAGTTTCCCCAAAAACCCCTTTCTCCCAAAATCCATCACTCTCAGTGTGGGTCCTGTGAAAGGATAGGAAGAGAGGAAAAAGGATCTACTCCTCCTTGCACTCCTTGCAGACAGCGACGGTGCCTGCAACTTCGGATCGGTGGCTGGCTATAGCAATCTTGGATTAAAGATGGTGCTTAGCGGATCAACCGAGATCTCTGAAGATATGGCATCAAAAGGTACGCAAATTAATTAGATCTATACATTTTTTATTTCAATCCTGGCATATAAGTTATTTCCGCATTATAGATATAGCATAATTATAGACTTTATGCTTACAATTGGTATCAGGGCGTGGTTTTTGAAATCAAATGTATTAGATCTGTAAATTTATTTACGATGCATAAAATTACCTTCATCTTCCAAGAATTGCTAAGCAACAATGGTCACCGTCGACCTCGCTGCGAATCTACGACTACGCCGGGTAGCGTATGCATCATAGAACCCGTCCCATGTGTGGGCATCACAAGACCCATCCCATGTGCGGGCATCACAGAACCCGTCCCATATGCGGACATCACACAACTCGTCCCATATGATGCGGACATTACAGAACTCATCCCATATGCGGACATTACAGAACCCGTCCTATATGCGGACATCGCAAAACTCGTCTCATATGATGCGGACATCACAGAACTCGTCCCATATGATGCGGTGTTAGAACCTTTGCAGATTCTAAACTTGGGGTTGATCTCTTTAGGGGAATCGGCCTCCTTGGAACTCTATAGGGGTTCCTCCCTCCAAGTGCTGCTCAAAGGCTGCAGAAAAGTTTCATCTATTGCTTAAGAAAAGAGAAGGAATACATGGCTATTTATAGAGCTTCTAAACCCTAACTCCTAATAGGACTCCTACTTAAGACTCTTACTTCTAACCAACTCCTAATATGACTCATACTCAAGACTCCTATTCCCTTACAACTCCTAATTCTTCTCTAAGAAAAAACCTCCTAACAGAATGTCCCTTTCAATTAGGACTCTCCTAGTTATAGTCCTAACAGAGTGTCCATCTCAATTAGGACTCTCCTAGCTAGAGTCCTAATAGAATGTCCCTCTCAATTAGGACTCTCCTAGCTAGAGTCCTAACAGACCCGCCCTCTTCAAATCAGCCTTGTCCTCAAGGCTTAGATTCCATGAACTTAGGGAACCGGGTCTTCAGCTCCTCATATGGTTCCCATGTGGCGTCTTCAAGTGGTAGATTATTCCAATGCACTAGTACTTCAGTAGAGGGATGTCGGCGACGCATCACGATCCTGCGATCGAGGATGGCCTGTGGTTGGGCTTGAATAACTCCATCCTCAGTTGTGTTTGGGCAGTTGGATCTGGGGTGACTCGTGTTCTCCTAACTTGGGCTTTAGGCATGATACATGGAAGACAGGGTGAATTTTGGCATCTTCAGGTAATTTAAGTCTGTATGCCACGGCTCCAATACGCTTTGTGATCTGATAGGGCCCATAAAAACGTGGGGATAGCTTCATGGAGGCTCGAGTGTTGATAGAGAGTTGCTTGTATGGTTGTAGGCGAAGATAAACCCAATCTCCCACTGAAAATTCTCTTTCACTTCGTCGTGTGTCGGCTTGCTGCTTCATTCTGGCTTGAGCGGTAGAGAGATTATCTTTTAACAGTTGTAAGAGTTTGTCCCTATCAATCAATTCTTGGTCAACCTGATCTACCTTGGCCGAGCCAATTACATACTTTGGAATCACAAGTGCTGGTCGACCATACAATGCTTTATAAGGGGCACATTTTGTAGATGAATGATATGTAGTATTATACCACCATTCGACCCAAGGAAGCCATTTTGCCCACTCTTTTGGTCGGTCGCTAGCGAAACACCGGAGGTACGTCTCTAAGCACCTATTTACCACCTCTGTTTGGCCGTCAGTTTGTGGATGATATGCTGTGCTCATCTTGAGTTTGGTGCCTTGTAACTGAAATAACTCGGTCTAAAATTTACTAGTGAAGATCCTGTCACGATCACTTACGATGGACCTTGGCATCCCATGCAGTTTAACAATATTTTCTATGAAAATCTGAGCAATACTAGCAGCAGTGTAGGGATTTCTCACAGCACAAAAATGAGCATATTTCGTAAGTCGATCAACCACCACGAGAATCGTGCTTTTAACTTTGGAAGATGGCAGCCCTTCAATGAAGTCCATGGAGATGTCAGTCCACACTGAGTCTGGTATGGGTAGTGGTTGTAGCTTCCCTGGATTTGCCACAGTTTCACCCTTGTGCTGTTGACATACATCACATTGTGCCACATATTCAGCAATAATTTTTTTCATCCCTCTCCAATAAAAATTTTGCTTCACTCTTTTGTAGGTTCTTAGGAATCCAGAGTGCCCTGCTGAAGGTATAGAGTGCATTTCATGTAAGATGATTGCGATGCAAGGGGAGTCAGGTATAAGCACAATGCGACCTTTGTAGCGTAAATCCCTCGAATCCCATGTGTAGTGGGCTATTGCACTTGGATCCTCCTCCAATTTTTTTATGATCTTGCTGATCTCTGGATCCTTCTTCCATTCTTCCCTAATGTCCTCGAGGAGACCGGTGGTAGGAAGGGAGATGGCTGAAACCTTAGCTTGTTCAGGTAGCCGTGAGAGTGCATCTGCAACAACGTTTTCTTTCCCCTTTTTGTAAATAATTTCATAATCAAATCCAAGAAGTTTGGTTACCCATTTTTGCTGCTCAGGGGATGATATCTTTAGCTCCAAAAAGTACTTGAGGCTTTTATGGTCAGTTTTAATTTGAAATCGTCGGCCGATCAGGTAGGGTCTCCACCTCGTTACTGCGTGTACGATGGCAAGCATCTCCTTATCATATACTAACATATTTTGATGGGAGGGAGATAATGCCTTGCTAGTGTATGCGAGTGGTCGACCATTTTGCATGAGAACGGCTCCAATTCCGACTCCAGATGCGTCGGCCTCAATGATGAAGGGTCTATTGAAATCTGGTAGCGCAAGCACCGGCATCGTTGTCATGGCTGCTTTAAGTTTGTCGAAGGCAGCAGAGGCTTTGTCCAACCATTGGAAAGCATCTTTTTTCAGTAAAGAAGTGAGTGGTGCACTGATCTTCCCATAGTCCTTAACAAATTTTCGGTAGTAGCCCGTTAGTCCAAGGAACCCCCGTAGTAATTTCACGTTTGTAGGTTTCGGCCAGCCTTGCATTGCCTCAATTTTTGTTGGGTCTACCGCCACTCCTTCTTCTGATATTATATGCCCAAGGTACTCTACTTTTTGCTGGAGAAAGCTGCACTTTGGTTTCTTAACAAAAAGAGTATTCTCCCGAAGGATCGTCAAAACAATCCGTAAATGCTGAAAGTGAGTATCAAGAGAAGGGCTGTAAACGAGAATATCATCGAAAAATACCAGCACAAATTTACGAAGAAAGCTCCGAAATATATCATTCATGAGACTTTGAAAGGTTGAAGGAGCATTAGTGAGTCCAAAAGGCATTACCAAGAATTCATAATGGCCATCATGTGTGCGAAATGCAGTTTTTGGAATGTCATCGTTACATACCCGAATTTGGTGGTAACCGGATCGGAGGTCCAACTTCGTGAAGACTCGAGCTCCTTTCAATTCATCAAGAAGTTCATCCACCACTGGTATTGGGTATTTGTCCTTGACGGTGATGCCATTTAAAGCTCGGTAGTCGATGCACATCCGGCAAGTTCCGTCCTTGCGTACAAGTAGCACCGGTGAGGAATAGGGGCTGCAACTTGGTCGAATCACCCCTGTTTCAAGCATCTCCTTTACGATCTTTTCAATTTCATCTTTCTGGAGGTGAGGATATCGGTATGGTCGAGTGTTCGCTGGTGGCTTGCCCGGAAGGATTAGAATTCGATGGTCATGTTGCCGAGAAGGAGGAAGACCGCGCGGTTCAGCAAATATGTCGGCAAATTCAGTAAGCAATTGGGCAAGATTTTGATCTTCAAATTCTATTTTCTTCCCCTCTGGTTGCTGCTGGAGGTGCATCAAAAAGGCACCATTTACCTTGTGTAAAACTTTCTCCATTCGTTGGGTCGAAACAGTGGTAACGTTGCTTCCGCGCTTCCCGCGTAGGATGATCTGTTTGCCCTTACAGTAGAATTTCATAATTAATTTAGAAAAGTTCCAAGAGACATCACCTAGTGTAGTCAGCCATTCTATACCAAGCACTGCCTCATAGTCATCGATTGGTAGGAGGAAGAAATCGGTGATAATTTCTTGGTCTTGCAGTAATAGTTTCACCTGCGGGCATCTTTGGTCGCACTTTAGGATTCTACCGTCAGCAACCTTTACATCGAACTTGCTGCAACCTTCAATATGCAGTGCCATCCGAGCAGCAACCTTACTATTCAGGAAGTTATTAGTGCTACCCATGTCGATGAGAACAGTGATCGGCTGTTGTTTGAGAAGGCCTCCAACTTTCATCGTTTGCGGATTTGAATAGCCGGCTAGTGCGTGTACCGTAATGTCGGTCGGCTGTGGCTCTTCTTCCATATCTTATTCTTCATGTTCAAGGCTCTCTTCTAGATGTTCAATGACCTCTTCTTCTACTGGTTCAATCATAAGAAGTCTACCTTTTTTACAGCGATGCTCGCGGCTCCACGGCTCGTCGCAATGCCAACATAACCCCTTCGCAGATCGCTCCCGAAGTTCTTCTCTTGTTAACCTTTTCGGTGCAGGGACTCGGTTGATAGTAGGGGGGGCTGAGGGCTTTAGTATTGCAGGTCGTGGAGTGATCCTTGTCCTCCGGGCTTCATGGTTCAATCGCTCCTCTTGAAGTCGTGCGAAAGAGATGGCTGCCATAAGCGTGTATGGTTGTCGCGCCTTAACTTCTCCCCGGATCTCCGGCTTTAAGCCCTCAATAAAAGTCCCCAATAACTGTTTTTCAGACCAATCACGAGTTTGATTAGATAACCTTTCAAACCTGGTTTGGTACTCCTGAATGGTGGAGGTTTGTCGGATCTTTGCTAGTTGTCCGTCAATGTTCTCGTAATAAGTTGGTCCGAAGCGGATCAGTAGTCCTTCTTTGAATTGTCGCCATGAAAGGGCTCCATAAGTGTGTTCAAACCAGTCAAACCATTGTATGGCATCCCCTTCAAGATGTATAGCTGCAATTTCCACCATGGATGCATCCGTAGTTTTATGGTACCGAAAATATCGCTCAGCGCAGGAGATCCAACCAATTGGGTCTCCTTCTTCCCATCTAGGGAAGTCCACTCTCATGCGCGAATAGTTGGGGTCGGTCATAGAGCCTCCCCTCTCTTGGAAGTCATCTCTTTGGGCATGATGTGATTGGTTAGAGCTCTCTCCTTGATGTGATTTCTTCGGGCTTGGTGGTCGGCCCAAACTGAATTCGGTAAGGAGAGTCCGAATCTTATCCTCCATTCGTGCCTCAAAGGCTTCAAATTTAGCATTGATTGCCTCCTCAGATGCCATAGTATATGACTCCAAATCTGTGATGTTAAGATCTCTCTTTTGTTGACGAGTTAAAGGCATGTATAGGTTTGATAGAAATCAGTGAAAGTTTGCTGCAGAATTGTGTTGTCTTGTAAGAGCAGAATTATCATCGAAGAAACAGCGGTTTCTCGACGAAATCTCCACAAAAAATTTGAGAGATTTGAGGAGAGAGTTGACAACAATATCTCAGTTTATATGATAGCAAGGATGTCCATCAAGAAAATTTCGACAGTAACAGTAAGAAAATTGGTGTAAGTTGCGATAGCAGAATTCTCGTCGAAAAATTTCAGCAACTTACGATGAAAATTTGCAGCAATATAGGAACAATTTTTTTTTTTTTTTTTTGGATTTTCGGATAGGGATAAATAAATTGCAGCAGCAGTAAGGTAGGAAACCAGAACCTGTTGCAATTCACGGGGAGATCAAAGGTTGATCTGCGGTGGTGGAGATGATGGTGGAATTTGGCAACGATCTTTTAAGCAATTGTGGGAATTGCTTTGGATGGTTGTGGAGGGTTGATGGATGGCTGTGGAAGGGCAGCGAGACGCCAAGAACGCTGCTATGATACCAGGTGTTAGAACCCTTGCAGATTCTAAACTTAGGGTTGATCTCTTTAGGGGAATCGACCTCCTTGGAACTCTATAGGGGTTCCTCCCTCCAAGTGCTGCTCAAAGGCTGCAGAAAAGTTTCATCTATTGCTTAAGAAAAGAGAAGGAATACATGGCTATTTATAGGGCTTCTAAACCCTAACTCCTAATAGGACTCCTACTTAAGACTCTTACTTCTAACCAACTCCTAATATGACTCATACTCAAGACTCCTATTCCCTTACAACTCCTAATTCTTCTCTAAGAAAAAACCTCCTAACAGAATGTCCCTTTCAATTAGGACTCTCCTAGTTATAGTCCTAACAGAGTGTCCCTCTCAATTAGGACTCTCCTAGCTAGAGTCCTAATAGAATGGCCCTCTCAATTAGGACTCTCCTAGCTAGAGTCCTAACTTGCGGACATTACAGAACTCGTCCCATATGCGGACATTACAGAACCCGTCCCATATGCGGACATTACAGAACCCATCTCATATGCGGACATTACAGAACCCATCTCATATGCGGACATTACAGAACCTATCCCATATGTGGACATTACAGAATCCGTCCCATATGAGGAATCCGTCCATGCGACGGCCGGCCGCACACGGCCAGAACCCGTCCATGTGACGGTCAGCCACACGCAGGCAAACATCCCAAGTGGCGGTCGTGCGTGAGTAGGCCGTGCATAGGCGGCGGCCACGCGTGAGCAGTAGCAGCCCCGTGGCGGCAGCGCCGTGGCGGCAGTGGTCGCGCGCAAGCTAGAACTACCGCTGGCAGCCGTGCACAGGTGGTCGCTGGCAGCCACGCACAGGCGGCAAGGCAACAGCGGCAGCGCCGCTCGAGCAAGAGGCGATGGCGAAAGCAGATTAAGGTTTTTGGCATAATTACGATTTTGCCCACGAGGCTAGGGTTTTGTTAAAATTACAGTTTTACCCTTGTAAATTTCGTAATTTCAAGTTATGTTCTGTCAACATATTTACAGTTTTACCCTCGGGTTTAATTTATGCCAAAATTACAGTTCTGCCATTCGCATATTTCTGATTTATTCCATTTCAAATATTTATGGTTTTATCAAAATTGAGAAATTTAATTCATATTCTCAATTGTAAATTGATAAATATGATTTATTATAATTATGATTAATTTTAATCATAATTATATTTTTGATTATTTGATAGGATTTAATTTTTTTTCTTTTTTTAAAATATAAAAAAAACTATAAATTATGGTTTATTTTATAGTTTTCTCATATGAATTATTGATTTTACATGTGATAAATAAAATTAAAAAATATTCAATTATTATTTTTTGGACTTTTATTTATTTATTCACATGTATATATATGAAATTATGAAATAATATTTACCTTTCACATGAAGGCATGATTTATATGTTATCATGATTATCATATGAGTTTTCGTATTGATTAATATTCAATAATTATTATTATTATTTATTATTGAATTGCTTAGCATTAATATTCAATAATTATTATTGTTATTTATTATTGAATTGCTTAGCATTAATATTCAATAATTATTATTATTATTTATTATTGAATTGCTTAGCATTAATATTCAATAATTATTATTGTTATTTATTATTAAATTGCTTAGCATTAATATTCAATAATTATTATTGTTATTTTATTATTGAATTGCTTAGCATTAATGTTCAATAATTATTGTTGTTATTTATTATTGAACTGCTTTGCATTAATATTCAATAATTATTATGGTCATTTTTTTTTATTATTGAATTGCTTTACATTAATATTCAATAATTATTATGGTCATTTTTTATTATTGAATTGCTTAGCAAAAATTAAAAAAATTGATGAATATTATTTGTAATTCATTTCTCTAAGTTTTATCTGACTAGTAGATGCCAAAGTGGCATAGGATGATAGACTTTTGTGATATGAATTACAATAAAAGTTTTGTCATTTATAGGACATTTTTATTTTATATCATTGCATTAGTCTTGTAGCCACCAAAGTGACATGGACTAATGATTTATAAAATAATATTAAAGAATTAGTCCTAAATGATATTAAAAAAATAATATTCATAATAGCACATATAATTAGGAGATTTAGATAATCCCAAAGGAGAATCTAATTCAAATAATTATATGATGGGGTAGGATGATACTATTTTTGGATATCTTTACAGTTTAGGGTTGTATACCCAAAGGTAACAACACTATTCCACAAGGATGGTATCAATCCTTCATAAATATTCTTGAGTGACCACTAGATATGTCAATATTTCACCCAAAGGTGTAATATAGAAGATATCAATAGTTCATCAATTTTTGACAAACTCAAAGCATTAATGTTATTCTATATTTTTGCAGTGGTACTTCCGCATATACATTCATATGCTTCAAGTGTCCCTGTACTCTCTGGATCAAATTATTCAGAATGGTTAGAGCATGTGCAATTCACACTGGGGGTATTAGATCTTGATTTAGCATTACTTGTTGAAAATCCTGCAGACTTGACTGATGAAAGTTCTGTAGAACAAGTAAATGAAATGAAGGCTTGGGAAAGATCTGATAGACTTAGTTTAATGTTCATAAGAATGACAATTGCAAACAACATAAAGACTTCATTACCGATTGCAACTAGCGTAAAGGAATATTTAAAGGTTATTGAAGACATATTTAAATCTGCTGATAAGTCATTGGCTGGCACATTAATGAAAGAACTGATTACGGCTCTATATGATGGCACTCGAGGAATTCAGGATCATATCCTCAATATGGCTGACAAAGCTGCAAAACTTAAAACATTAGGTATGAATGTTGATGAATCTTTCCTGGTGTAATTTATTCTCAATTCTTTTCCTTCTCAGTTTGGCCCATTCAAGATTCACTACAACACAAATAAGGATAAGTAGGACTTGAATGATTTGACTAGCATGTGTGTTCAGGAAGAATTGAGATTAAGGTAGGAAAGTTCACATAATGTCATGACCACTACTCAAGGAGCTGGTAATAAGAAAAGAAAGTTGAAGCATTATCAATCAAAGAAATTTGCCGGGTTTGGAAATGTTAAACAGACTAATGAAAAGAAAGCATTTATTGTAAAGTGCTTCTTTTGTGGCAAGAAAGGACATGTGAAGAAGGATTGCATTAAACGCAAGACTTGGTTCGAAAAGAAAGATATTAACTCGACCTTTGTATGTTTCGAATCAAACATTACAAAAGTTCCTTCTAACACTTGGTGGATTGATTCTGGTGCATCAACTCATGTCACAAATAACATGCAGGGATTTCTTTCAATTCGGAAACCGAAAGAACATGAAAGATTCATCATTATGGGAAATCGTCTTAAAGCGAAAGTGATATCAATGGGAACTTATCGTCTACGCTTAGAGACGGGTCACTTGATGGATCTTGTTGACACCTGTTATGTCCCTACAATTTCTAGAAATTTGGTTTCTCTTTCTAGAATTGATGAGTTAGGATATTGTTTTTCTTTTGGTAGTGGCAATCTCAGTATATTTTATGATTCAATAAAAGTTGGTTCTGGAATTCTCTATGATGGTTTTTACAGAATTAATTTGGATCTTGAGTTTGCAAAGATATTAATGACCCTGCAATCAAATGTTGGATTGAAACGTAGTTTTAATAATGAAAGATCTTCTATATTGTGGCATAGACGATTGGGGCATATCTCCAAGGAAAGAATTGAAAGATTAGTGAAGGATAATATTTTGGAACATTTAGACTTCACTGATTTTGATGTTTGTATAGATTGCATAAAGGGAAAGCAAACTAAACATATAAAGAAAAATGCCATAAGAAGTAAAGAACTTCTTGAGATTATTCATACTGATATCTGCGGACCACTCCATATTCCTTGTTTTAATGGAGAAAAATATTTCATCACATTTATAGATGATCTGTCCAGATATGGTTATGTTTATCTAATACATGAAAAGTCTCAAGCCATTGATACTCTTGAAGTATACATAAATGAGGTTGAGAGACAATTAGATAGAAAAGTTAAAATTGTCAGATCTGACAGAGGTGGTGAATTTTATGGCAAATATGATGGATCTGGTCAGAATATTGGCCCTTTTGCTAGATTCCTAGAATAACGGGGTATTTGTGCTCAATATGCATTAGTGCCACAACAGAACGGTGTTGCTGAAAGGCGAAATCGTACTCTAATGGATATGGTTAGGAGCATGATGAGTTATTCCTCTGTACCTGAGTCGATATGGGGTGAAGCTCTTAGGACAGCTATGTACATCTTGAACAGGGTTCCTAGCAAGTCAGTTTAATCGACTCC
Organism: Musa acuminata AAA Group; assembly: GCF_036884655.1. Taxonomy (NCBI): domain Eukaryota; kingdom Viridiplantae; phylum Streptophyta; class Magnoliopsida; order Zingiberales; family Musaceae; genus Musa; species Musa acuminata. Next base: position 10,262,431 of record NC_088328.1, on the reverse strand, counting down.
ATTTGAGTTATGGACTGGTAGGAAGCCCAGTCTAAGACATCTACATATTTGGGGGTGTCCTACAGAGATAAGAGTATTCAATCTACATGAAAAGAAATTGGATCCAAGAACTATTTCAGGATATTTTATTGATTATCCAGAAAAATCCAAGGGATACAGATTTTATTGCCCTAATCATAGTATAAGAATAGTAGAATCTGGTAATGCAAAATTCCATGAAAATGGAGAAATCAGTGGGAGTGAAAAATCTCGAAGGATTAATTTTGATATCAAGGAGATTCAGGTTAATTCTCCCATATCATCTCCTATTCGAGAGATTATTGTTCCTCAAATCAATGAGAATATTGATGAAGGTGAACAATAAAATAACATCGAAGAACTCTCACATGATGTTGATGTCGCCGTTGATGATCTTGTAGAACAATCACAATTGGCAGATTTGAGAAGATCTCAAAGGAAAAGAAAACATGCCATTTCTGATGATTATGTGGTATATCTGCAAGAATCAGATTATGATATAGGAATAAAAAGAGACCCCTTATCGTTTTCACAAGCCATAGAAAGTAACGATTCTGAAAAATGGTATGATGCAATGAAAGAAGAGTTAAAATCAATGGTCCAGAATGATGTTTGGGATCTCGTTGAATTGCCCAATGATTGTAAAAGAGTCGATTGTAAATGGGTCTTTAAGACAAAATGTGACTCAAAGGGCAATATCGAACGATATAAAGCCAGACTTGTGGCCAAAGGTTTTACTCAGAAGGAAGGCATCGACTATAATGAGACTTTTTCTTCAGTTTCAAGAAAGGACTCATTAAGAATCGTCATGGCATTGGTAGCTCATTATGATCTTGAGTTGCATCAGATGGACGTGAAAACAGCATTTCTGAATAGGGATCTGGATGAGGAAATCTATATGGAACAACCTGAAGGATTCATTGAAAAGGGAAAAGAAAATTGGGCTTGTAAACTTAAGAAATCCATTTATGGCCTTAAACAAGCTTCTAGATAATGGTATATAAAATTTTATAATACCATTACTTCCTTCGGATTTAAGGAAAACACTGTTGATCAATGTATATATCTGAAGGTAAGTGGGAGCAAGTTTATTATATTGGTCTTATATGTGGATGATATTTTACTTGCCAGTAGTGATCTTGGTTTATTGCACGAAACCAAGATATTTCTCAATAAGAACTTTAAGATGGTTGATATGAATGAGGTAGCCTATGTTATTGGCATTGAGATATTCAGAGATAGATCTCAAGGATTATTAGGATTGTCTCAGAGAGGATATATTGATCGTATCTTGGAAAGATTTAATATGCAGTTTTGCTCAGCCAATGATGTACCAATTACTAGAGGTGAAAAATTCAGTCAAAACCAGTGCCCAAGAAATGACTTAGAAAAGAATCAAATGAAGAATATTCCTTATGGTTGCACAGTTGGAAGTCTATTATATGCTCAAACTTATACAAGACCAGATATCAGTTTTGCAATTGCAATGCTGGGAAGATACCAAAGCAACCCAGGAATGGAACATTGGAAAACTGCAAAGAAAGTAATGAGATATCTGCAAGGGACGAAAGATTATATGCTCACATACAGGAGATCAGATCAGCTTGATGTGATAGGATATTCAGATGCTGATTTTGCAGATTACCTCGACAGTAGGAAGTCCACTTCAGGATTTGTATTTATGTTAGCTGGTGGGGCAATTTCTTGGAAAAGTGCAAAGCAATCACTTATTGCATCATCAACAATGGAAGCTGAATTTGTGGCATGCTTTGAGGCCACAAATCAAGCTTTATGGCTGCAAAATTTTATCTCAGGACTTGGTGTGGTCGACTCCATTGCCAGGCCGCTGAAGATATTTTGTGATAACACTGAAGCTGTTTTTTTCTCTAAGAATGGCAAGTACTCTAGTGGTTCCAAGAACATTGAGATAAAGTACTTGGTGGTTAGAGAAAGAGTCCAGAAACAGCAAGTGTCAATTGAGAACTTGAGCACCACTATGATGATTGCTGATCCATTGACAAAAGTTTTACAGTGTAAAATATTCAAAGAACATGTTCTTAGAATGGGGCTTGTGAGCAAGTCATAAAGGATATGGTGATGCATGTTTATGTGGATGCTATTGACATTCTTCTTGCTTAATTGAAGTTATCTGATTTTGCTATCCTGTTTACATTTATGTTTATGCATATTATGGTTGAATGTAATAACATGATTATCTTGACAAGATAAATTACAGGGGTCATTATGGACTATATTAGGAAAGACTAACAATGTTGTGGCACATAGAAGGGAGTATGACATTGATAAAATACAACCGCTATGACTCGCATTGATAGTTGGACTTAATATAGTATTATTATGTTTATTGGACTTATTGGCTAATTTTAAAACATGGCCATGTATAAAATGCTTTTCAAAAATTCCTTGGAATCCAATTAGGTAAAATTGGTTTTTTAAACAAATTATGTTTTGTTTATTTTGATTTTGAATATCTCTTTTATATCTTATCAATTAATGGGCCAAGTGGGAGAATGTTAGAATATGTGGCCCTTTTATAATTGAATAAGATATATAATAGAATAACTGATTGGGTTCTGTTCAGATATTTTAGCCAATAGACTAAGTCCACTATGGAACGATTCATCGGGAGATAACCTTGATGGGAGGAAATCTCCTAAGATCTCATCGTAGACCCTCTGCTCTCGCCTATAAAAGGACAGGACCTCTAGGGGTTGAGAGAGTGTTAGAGCGTTGGCATTACAGACGCATCTCTCTGTCGAGGGATTTCAGTTTCCCCAAAAACCCCTTTCTCCCAAAATCTATCACTCTCAATGTGGGTCCTGTGAAAGGATAGGAAGAGAGGAGAAAGGATCTACTCCTCCTTACACTTCTTGCATACGGCGACGGTGCTTGCAACTTCGGATCGGTGGCTGGCTGCAGCAATCTTGGATTAAAGATGGTGCTTAGCGGATCAACCGAGATCTCTGAAGAGATGGCATTAAAAGGTATGCATCGTAATTAGATCTATACATTTTTTATTTCAATCCTGGCATATAAGTTATTTCTGTATTATAGATATAGCATAATTATAGACTTTATGCTTACATAATCTCCTAAGACGTACCAACCAATAGATAAATGAATACTACATTATATTTTCTTAAGACTAGACTAATTTGTACCACGTCACCTCATTATTAAAACCACAAATCACACTCTATGTTGATTTGAGAGTTAAATTACTTGACACGGGAGTTCAAGCAGAATAATGATTGTCCTAATGAAACATGGCAATGTTAGTTCAATTCGCTTTAAGTTATAGTCCAACTAGCAACTAAGCCATAAATTGGTCAAACATAGCCCTAACCCTATTAAAGTATGAGCCTAGTTACGATCATGGTTGAAGGATTGACGAGTGCCCCTGCTTTAGTTGCTTCTGCTTCAGTGTCTTGGGTAGTGTTAGTGAACAAATGTGTCATTGCTGATGAGTCAGCACGGCCTAGTTCATGAGTCAATATCGGGAGTTTTCTATTGGCTGAGCTAGATGTCGATGGCGATCGGGCCCTCACGATAGGGTACTGATCAGCGTTCCTTGGTGTGCTGATCCGGGCGCTATGTATGTCGTGCTGTGTCTCTCCTTCTCCAAGGTAGTTGGCAGCTCGTCTTCATGAGATGACCGTGTTTTTCTGCAAAAATGGCCCTCGTCGGGATCACCCGACGAGGCCCCTCCGACGAGCAAGTCAGTGGAGTGATTAATTGATTTTTCTCCCTCCCCCCCTTTTTTCCTGGATTAGGTCGAGGGTATTCATACATGTGTGCGGGAATTGGTCGGGCCCCGGTTCGGCATGGTCGTTGACTCTGGGGGCGGAACAACCTCTCTGATGAGGTGACATCTTCGAGGGTGCTTAAGCGGCGTTAGACGGCACTGCCCTAACAGTAGACGGCACCGCCCCTAGCTCTTGGGGTGGTTAGGCCGCACAGTCGTACCGTTGGAGCTTGACGTGGCATGCACCCAGCGGTTCTGGAGGCGTACAGTGTTGCGTTGGTCTGCAGCATTTGTCAGTGGTTCACATAGGGCCAAAATACACCCTATCACTTCCTCCCCCACCTCATCCTCCTCCCCCCCCCCCCCCCCCCCCTCCCCCCAAGGCATGCCGACGGATCGCTGACGGTCCGGGAGGCATGCCTGGGTTTGAGGGATATGATAGTGTTGGGCTTTTGTTGGGAGGAATGAATTGATTTGTCGGGGGTAATTTAGGGGGGCGGTGCCCAGTGATCCGAGTAGGACTAACCCTGCTGGTCGAATGATAGAGGCCGATCGAGGCGAAACCAAAGCATCGAAACCGGCGAGGCAAGACCTGCGCGGTGAGGCTGGATTGACTTGTCGGGGAACATTTTAGAGGGCCGGTGCCCCATGCTACGGGCAGGATTGAATTTGTCGATCGAACGGTAGGGGCCTGTCGAGGCGAAACCAAAACATTGAAACCGGTGAGGCGAGACCTGCATAGCGAGGCTGGATTGACTCATTGGGGGTGTTTTAGAGGAGCGGTGCCCCATGCTTCGGGCAGGATTGACTCTGCCGATCGAACGGTAGGGGCTTGTCGAGATGAAACTGACGTGTCGTAGGTCGGATAACGGGTTTGGCATGGTCAAGAGTTACGATTGCCGAGATGCGACTAGGGCGTGGCTTAAGCATTGGATTGGCCGAGATGTGCACAGGGGTTTGGATTTGGCCGAGATGCGGCTCGGGCGTTAGATTGGGCCGAGGTGCGACTCGGGCGTTGGATCGGGCCGAGATGTGACACGGGCATTAGATTGGCCTCGAGGCGTGGCTCGGGCGTTGGATCGAGCCGAGATGTGACTTGGGCATTAGATTGGCCGTGAGTCATTGCGCGGGCATTGGATCGTGCCAGGATGTGACTCGGGCATTTGATTGGCCGCGAGGCGTGGCTCGGGCATTAGATCGGGCCGAGATGTGACTCGGGCATTAGATTGGCCGCGAGGCATGGCTCGGGCGTTGGATTGGGCCGAGATGTGACTCGGGCATTTAGATTGGCCGTAAGGCATGGCGCGGGCATTAGATCGGGCCGAGATGTGACTCGGGCATTTAATTGACCGTGAGGCGTGGCTCGGGCATTGGATCGGGCCGAGATGTGACTAGGGCATTAGATTGGCCGCGAGGCGTGGCTCGGGCATTGGATCGTGCTGAGATGTGACTCGGGCATTTAGATTGACCGCAAGGCATGGCTCGGGCATTGGATCGGGCAGAGATGTGACTCGGGCATTTAGATTGGCCACGAGGCATGGCGTGGCGCGGGCATTGGATCGGGTCGAGATATGACTCGGGCATTTAGATTGGCCGCGAGGCGTGGCATGGCGCGGGCATTAGATCGGGCCGAGATGTGACTCGGGCATTAGATTACCCGCGAGGCATGGCTCGGGCGTTAGATCGGGCCGAGATGTGACTCGGGCATTGGATTGGGCCGAGATGTGACTCGGGCATTAGATTGGTCGCGAGGCATGGCTCGGGCATTGGATCGGGCTGAGATGTGACTCGGGCATTTAGATTGGCCACGAGGTAAGGTGTGGCGTGGACGTTGGATCGGGCCGAGATGTGACTCGGGCATTAGATTGGCTGCGAGGCATGGCGCGGGCTTTGGATCGGGCCGAGATGTGACTCGGGCATTAGATTGGCCATGAGGCATGGCTCAGGCATTAGATCGGGCCAAGATGTGACTCAGGCATTTGATTGGCCGCGAGGTGTGGCTCGGGCATTGGATCGGGCCGAGATGTGACTCGGGCATTAGATTGGCCGCGAGGCATGTCTCGGGCATTGGATCGGGCCGAGATGTGACTTAGGAATTTAGATTGGGCGTGAGGCATGGCGCGGACGTTGGATCGAAGTGAGATTTGACTCGGGCATTAGATTGGCCGCGAGGCGTAGCGCGCGTTGGATCGGGCCGAGATGTGACTCGGGCATTTGATTGGCCACGAGGCATGGCTCGGGCATTTGATCGGGCCGAGATGTGACTCGGGCATTAGATTGGCCGCGAGGCATGGCTCGGGCGTTGGATCGCACCGAGATGTGACTCGGGCATTTATATTGGCTGCGAGGCATGGCACGGGCATTAGATCGGGCCGAGATGTGACTCGGGCATTTGATTGACCGTGAGGCGTGGCTCGGGCATTGGATTGGGCCGAGATTTGACTAGGGCATTAGATTGGCCGCGAGGCGTGGCTCGGGCATTGGATTGGGCCAAGATGTGACTCGGGCATTTAGATTGACCGCAAGGCATGGCTCGGGCGTTGGATCGGGCCGAGATGTGACTCGGGCATTTAGATTGGCCGCGAGGTGTGGCGTGGGCATTGGATCGATTCGAGATGCGACTCGGGCATTAGACTGGTCTCATGGCATGGCGCGGGCGTTGGATCGGGCCAAGATGTGACTCGGGCATATAGATTGATCGTGAGGCGTGGCTCGGGCGTTAGATCGGGCCGAGATGTGACTCGAGCATTTGATTGGCCGCGAGGCATGGCTCGAGCATTGGATCAGGCCAAGATGTGACTCGGGCATTAGATTGGCCGCGAGGCGTGGCTCGGGCATTGGATCGGGCCGAGATGTGACTCTGGAATTTAGATTGGGCATGAGGCATGGCACGGACGTTGGATCGTAGCGAGATTTGACTCGGGCATTAGATTGGCCGCGAGGCATGGCGCGAGCGTTGGATCGGGCCGAGATGTGACTTGGGCATTTGATTGGCCGCGAGGTGCGGCTCGGGCATTGGATCGGGCCGAGATGTGACTCAGGCATTAGATTGGCCGCGCGGCATGGCTCGGGCGTTGGATCGGGCCAAGATGTGACTCAAGCATTTAGATTGGCCGCGAGGCGTGGCGCGGGCATTAGATCGGGCCGAGATGTAACTCGGGCATTTGATTGACCGCGAGGCATGGCTCGGGCATTGGATCAGGCCAAGATGTGACTCGGGCATTAGATTGGCCGCGAGGCGTGGCTCGGGCGTTGGATTGGGCCGAGATGTGACTCGGGCATTTAGATTGACCACGAGGTAAGGCTGAGGCATTGGATCGGGCCAAGATGTAACTCGGGCATTTAGATTGGCCACGAGGCATGGCGCAGGCGTTGGATCATGCCGAGATGTGACTCGGGCATTAGATTAGCCGCGAGGCATGGCGCAGGCGTTAGATCGGGCCGAGATGTGAATCAAGCATTAGATTGGCTGCGAGGCATGGCTCCGACGTTAGATCGGGCCAAGATGTGACTCGGGCATTAGATTGGCCGCGAGGCATGGCTCGGGCATTGGATCGGGCCGAGATGTGACTCGGGCATTTGATTGGCCGCGAGGCATGGCTCGGGCATTGGATTGGGCTGAGGTGTGACTTGGACGGGAGCTAGATCTGGGGGCCGAGTGGGTATATTCTGCTTTAAATCAGACCTATAGACCGAATAAGTTCGGTTCCGATTCGAGTCTAGAGGCCGAGTTTGTGAGCTCGGTTCCGAATTGATTCAAGGGACCGAGTTTGTGAGCTCAGCTCCGAATTGAGTTAGGGGACTGAGTTTGTGAGCTCGACTCCGAATTGAATTTGGGGACCGAGTTGCCAGCTCAACTCCGAATTGAATCTGGGGACCGAGTTGTGAGCTCGGCTCCGAATTGAATCTGGGGACCGAGGTGTGAGCTCAACTTCGAATAGAATCTGGGGACCGAGTTGTGAGCTCAGCTCCAAATAGAATCTGGGGACCGAGTTGTGAGCTCGGCTCCGAATTGAATCTGGGGACCGAGTTGTGAGCTCGGCTCCGGATTGGACCTGGGGATCGAGTTGTGAGCTCGGCTCCGAATAGAATCTGGGGACCGAGGTGTGAGCTCGGCTCCGAATTGAATCTGGGGACCAAGTTGTGAGCTCGGCTCCGAATGGAATCTGGGGACCAAGTTATGAGTTCGGCTCCGAATAGAATATGGAGACTGAGGTGTGAAGTCGGCTCCGAATTGAATCTAGGGACCAAGTTGTGAGCTCGGCTCCGGATTGAATCTGGAGATCGAGGTGTGAGCTCGGCTCCGAATTGAATCTGGGGACCGAGTTGGGAGCTCGACTCCGAATAGATCTGGGGATCGAGTCGTGAGCTTGGCTCCGAATTGAATCTGGGGACCGAGTTGTGAGCTCGGCTCCGAATAGAATCTGGGGAGCGAGTTGTGAGCTCGGCTTCGAATAGAAATTGGGGACCGAGATGTGAGCTCAGCTCCGAATTTAATCTGGGGACCGAGTTATGAGCTCGGCTCCGAATTGAATCTAGGGACCGAGGTGTGAGCTCGGCTCCGAATTGAATCTGGGGACCGAGTTGTGAGCTCGGCTCCGAATAAAATCTGGGGACCGAGGTGTGAGCTCGACTTCGAATTGAATCTGGGGACCGAGTTGTGAGCTCGGCTCCAAATAGAATCTGGGGACCGATTTGTGAGCTCGGCTACAAATTGAATCTGGGGATTGAGTTGTTAGCTCGGCTCTGTATTGGTCCTGGGGACTAAGTTGTGAGCTCGGCTCCGAATTGAACCTAGGGACCGAGTTGTAAGCTCGGCTCCAAATAGAATCTGGGGACCGAGGTGTGAGCTCGGCTCCGAATAGAATCTGGGGACCGAGATATGAGTTCGGCTCTGAATAGAATCTAGAGACTGAGGTGTTAAGTCGGCTCTGAATTGAATCTGGGGACTGAGGTGTGAAGTCAGCTCTGGATTGAATCTGGAGATCAAGGTGTGAGCTCTGCTCCGAATTGAATCTGGGGACCGAGTTGGGAGCTCGGCTCCGAATAGATCTGGGGACCGAGTCGTGAGCTCGGCTCCGAATTGAATCTGCGGACCGAGTTGTGAGCTCGGCTCCGAATAGAATCTGGGGAGCGAGTTGTGAGCTCGGCTCCGAATAGAAATTGGGGACCGAGATGTGAGCTCGGCTCCGAGTTGAATCTGGGGACCGAGTTATGAGCTCGGCTCCGAATAGAATCTGGGGACCGAGGTGTGAGCTTGGCTCCAAATTGAATCTGGGGACCGATGTTGTGAGCTCGGCTCCGAATAAAATCTGGGGACCGAGGTGTGAGCTCGACTTCGAATTGGTCTTGGGGACTAAATTATGAGCTTGGCTCCGAATTGAACTTAGGGACCGAGTTGTAAGCTCGGCTCCAAATAGAATTTGGGGACCGAGGTGTGAGCTCGGCTCCGAATAGAATATGGGAACCGAGTTGTGAGCTTGGCTCCAAATTGAATTTAGGGACCGAGTGATGAGCTCGGCTCCGAATAGAATCTGGGGACCGAGGTGTGAGCTCGACTTTGAATTGAATCTAGGGACCGAGTTGTGAGCTCGGCTCTGAATAGAATCTGGGACTGAGTCGTAAGCTCGGCTCCAAATTGAATCTAGGGATTGAGTTGTGAGCTCGGCTCTGAATAGAATCTGGGGACCGAGTTGTGAGCTCGGCTCCGAATAGAATTTGGGGACCGAGATGTGAGCTTGACTCTGAATTGAATCTGGGGACCGAGTTATGAGTTCGGCTCCGAATAGAATATGGGGACCGAGGTGTGAGCTCGGCTTCGAATTGAATCTGGGGACCGAGTTGTGAGCTCGGCTCTGAATAGAATCTGGGGATCGAGGTGTGAGCTCGGCTCTGAATTGAATTTGGGGATCGAGTTGTGAGCTCGGCTCCGAATAGAATCTGGGGACCGAGTTGTGAGCTCGGCTCCATATTGGACTTGGGACCGAGTTGTGTGCTCGACTTCGAATTGGACTTGGGGAGCGAGTTGTAAGTTTGGCTCCGAATAGAATCTAGGGAACTGTGGTGTGAGCTCGGCTCCGAATTGAATCTAGGGAACGAGTTGTGAGCTCGGCTCCGAATAGAATATGGGGACCCAGTTGTGAGCTCGGCTCCGAATTGAATCTAGGGACCAAGTGATGAGCTCGGCTCTGAATAGAATCTGGGGACCGAGGTGTGTGCTCGGCTCCGAATTGAATTTGGGGACCGAGTTGTGAGCTCGGCTTCAAATAGAATCTGGGGACCGAGGTGTGAGGTCGGCTCCGAATTGAATCTAAGGACCGAGTTGTGAGCTTGGCTTCGAATAAAATCTGGAGATCAAATTGTGAGCTCGGCTTTGAATAGAATATGGGGACCGAGGCGTGAGCTCGGCTCTGAATTGAATATGGGGACCGAGTTGTGAGCTCGGCTTCGAATTGAATCTGGGGACCGATTTTGTGAGCTCGGCTCCAAATTGAGTGTTGACGGGTCACCCGTCGGGAGCGATCTAGAGTGACCCGGGCAAGAATTGAGCTAGGGGCACTCATAGGTCACCAGTTTGGAGCGATCTGGAGAGGCTCGGGCAAGAATCGAGCTTGGAGCACTCATGAGTCGCCAGTCGAGAGCGATCTGGAGAGGCTCGAGCAAGAGCTAGGCCGGTGAGCCGTAGGTCGTGAACCGATCTAGAGAGGCTCAGGCAAGAGCTGGGCCGACGAACCGTAGTTCAGGAACCGATCTGGAGAGGCTTGGGTAGGAGCTAGGCCGGCGAGGCGTAGGTCGGGAACCTATCTGGAGAGGCTCGAGCAGGAGCTGGGCTGGCGAGCCATAGGTCGGGAACTGATCTGGAGAGGCTCGGGTAGGAGCTGGGCCGGCGAGTTGCAGGTTGGGAACCGATCTGGAGAGGCTCGGGCAAGAGCTGGGCTGGCGAACCACAGGTCGGGAACCGATCTGGAGAGGCTCGGGCAGGAGTTGGGCCGGCGAGCGTAGGTCGAGAACCGATCTGGAGAGGCTTGGGTAGGAGCTAGGCCGGCGAGGCGCAGGTCGGGAATCGATCTGGAGAGGCTCGGGCAAGAGCTTCAATACGGAGATGCCCCTAAGCTGGTTGACTCAACAATGAGTCTAGACGTTATTGATGAGTTAGTTGTTACTTTCCGGTTCGACGAAAGAGAGGCCGGTCGGTGGTTCTCCCTCGGGGAGAATTCCTGTCAGATGCTCCTATGACATTGCCCTCATTCTAGCACCAAAATGTTAGTGAACAAATGTGCCGTGGCTGATAAGTCAGCACGGCCTGGTCCACGGGTCAATGTCGGGAGTCTTCTGTCGGCTGAGCTAGATGTCGAGGGCGATCGAGCCCTCATGACGGGGTGCTGATCAGCATTCCTTGGTGTGCTGATCCGGGTGCTATGTATGCCGTGCTGCGTCTCTCCTTCTTCGAGGTTGTTGGCAGCTCGTCTTCGTGAGATGACCGTGTTTTCATGCAAAAATTACCCTCGTCAGGATCACCCGACGAGGCCCCTCCGACGAGTAAGTTAGTGGAGTGATCATTTGATTTTTCTCCCTCCCCCCCTTTTTTCCTGGATTAGGTCGGGGGTATTTATACCTGCATGCGGGAATTGGTCGGGCCCTGGTCCGGCATGGTCGTTGACTCTGGGGGCGGAACAGCCTCTCTGATGAGGTGGTGTCTTCGGGGGTGCTTGAGCGGCGTCAGACAGCACTGCCCTAACAACAGGCAGCACCGCCCCCAGTTCTTGGGGTGGTCAGGCCACACAGTTGTACTATTGGAGCTTGACGTGGCATGCACCCCATGGTTCTAGAGGCATACGATGTTGCATCGATTTGAAGCGTTTATCGGTAGTTCACATAGGGCCAAAAGCGCACCTTCCCACTCTCTTCAGTACCATGTAGTATATAACTCTTCCAGTAAGCTCAGTTGTTGAAGTTATTCTTAGCGTTGCAATTGACTCAAACTTTGCATTGCTTAAACTTGGCTCAACTTGAACTGAAAGAGTCCAATGGCTTGAAACTCTTGTTAATCTGAGCTCATTGTAATTTTGCACACTCAAGGTCCGCTGAAATGAGCCAAGTTTATATTGTTTAGAAAATTAGTTATTATTTCAATAAAAATTATATTAAAATCTAATTATAAATGAGAGCCAGTTTTCAATCTATTTATATTGTCAAACAAGTCAAGTCCAAAGCTCATATGAAATCAGCCAGGCTTTATTTGTTTAATAATATTGTTATTATTTTGTTAGAAACCAATTCAAAACCTTTTAGAGGAAGTTATTCACGAGTCTGTAAACAAGCTTTTTAATGAGTTAGTTTGCTAGACTCAATGAGCTAAGTTTTATATAATCTTTCTATTCACAGTTGTCTTTTTACTATTGACAACCATTTTATTATTGATAATCCCTTTAAAAATAATAAAATATTATTTTACTATTTATAATCTTAGTATTATTGATTTTATCTCTTTTTTTCCCCAAACAACTCTTTATTTTATCCTCATCGATGTTGCTCAATGTCGTTTAACTCTACTCGTTGCACTTCCATGTTATTCTCTAAGGAAAAAAAAAAGGAAGGAGAAAGAAAAGACGATATTTATGTTCATTTACAAAAGGATAATTTAAAAATATTAAAAAAAATAATATTATAAATAGTAAAAAAAATTGTAAGTAGTAATATATGTTTTATAACGTTCTACTATTCACAAAACAAACTTTCAATTTAGGCCCCATGCTTGTTTTTATTAGCCTCAGTGAGTAAGTTTGCAAGTTTTTGATAGGTTGAGCACTATGAGACTTGTGAATTGTTGAATCTCGTATTTTGATGATAAAACCACTTGTTATGTGTTTATGTTTTAATCTGCGTTTTGAGTGACGCTGGATGCTTCGATCAGGATGAGACAATTAAAGCAGGAAAAATCATGTTGTGCCGGAGGAATATGTCAGAAAATTGGACGTTGAGCTGGTGGATCGATCGACGTACCGACAGAAGGCTTCGGATCGTGGACTCGGGCATCGGGCCAAGAAGAGCGGGTATTGCGCCAATGATATCGGAGTTGCGGAGTCAACTGGCCGATTGGGCAATAGGCCGCAGGAGAGGACGATGCGCCGAAGAATCAGACGAAGCGTCGAGGGACCAATGACATGTCGGACAACTTGGTTAATTGCTTAGGATTAATTGTCTCGATCGAAGTTTTATTTTACATGTGCAGGATTAACTACGATGGATGTAAGACATGCAGCAGGAGTTGCACCAGAGTCAAGACTTTGATCACATTGGGATTTCGAGAGTTCGACGGAAGTCCGGACGGTTGTCAGAGGTTCTGTTGTAACAAATCCGAGAAGTCCAGGAGCTTGCCAAAAGAAGCTCATCAGAACTTGCCAAGTGGATCGTCGCAAGTCCAGGAGTTTGCCGGAAGTCTACAGGAGCATCACCGAGGTTTCATTGGATGATCGACGGAAGTTCGCCGGAAGCTCACCGGAAGAAGCGATTGACGCACCGGAGCAAGTTGCAGTATATGTCTTAAGAAATATCGTAGTTAGCACGATGATTAAGTTAGAAATGGGAGGTGATCCCATTAACTTAATCTTGGGGCAATTGGGCCCTTGACAGACCCAAATTGGGCCGAAAGGATCAGCCCATTCGGACCCAGATTTCTTGGCCAACGGTGGCACCGCCCAGGGCTCAGTCTCTAAGCTAGGCTGGGTGGTGTAATTGCCCCTGACAGGCGGTGGAACCGCCTGAGCCAGGTCTCCGAGCTCTGCCAAGCGGTGCAACCGCCCTAGTTAGGTGGTGGCACCGCTTGGGCTCAGTCTCCGAGCGAGACTAGGCGATGCAACCGCCCCTATCAAGCAGTGGCACCGCCCAGAGGCTCAATCTCCGAGCTCTGCCAAGCAGTGCAACCGCCCCTAATAGGCGGTGACACTGCCCAAAGGCTCAGTCTTCGAGCTCTGCTAGGTGGTGCAATCGCCCTAGTCAAGCGGTGCAACCGCCAGATCCCAAAATTTCGCATGATGACAGTTTTGAACACCAAATTCAAACTGGTTTGGGGCCTATAAATACCCCACCCTTTCAGCAATGAAAGGGTAACCCAAACCACTGAAAGCTTGATCTTTCTCTGTGATTTTAGAGCTCAAAAGTGTTGTAAAGTCTAGAAGTTCTCCTCCCTCTTTTCTTCAAAGTTTTGATCTTTCAAGAGAGGAGAGAAATTCTGTAAGGGTTGTCTCCTAAGCACGTCAAAAGGAGTGAAACTGTAAAAGGGTGACCTCGTCGGAGGAGGAAGCTGAAAGTGGATGTAGGTCACGTTTGACCGAACCACTCTAAAATCTGGTTTGCATTTCCTTTGTGCTATTTATCTTAACTGGAAACTGCCTTCCTTACTTTACTTTAAATACGTTTCCGTAAGCTTTCAAAGTTATTATCTGCACGAAACGACTTTTACGTCGGAATCAGATTTCAACGTACGAACGCAGTTTTAATCGTCGAAAGTTTTCCGCTGCACTAATTCACCCCCCCCCCTCTTAGTGCTCTTGATCCTAACAATTGGTATTAGAGCCCGGTATTTCTCATTTCGGATTTACACCCGATTGAAATGGCTCTTCATGGCTTTCAAGAGGGCTTATCGGTTGTTCGTCCACCGTTGTTTAACGGATTGGACTACACTTATTGGAAAACTCGAATGAGAGTTATCTTGATTTCTATGAATTTGGATTTATGGAATATTGTTGAAAACGGTTTTCAACTTCCCTCTAAACCGATGAACGAATGGTTGGATTTGGAGAAAAAGTATTTTTCTTTAAACGCAAAGGCTATGAATGCTTTATTTTGCGCTTTGGACAAAAAATGAGTTCAATCGGATTTCTTTGTGCGAAACGACTTTCGATATTTGGCGCACTCTTGAAATCACACACGAAGGCACAAATAGTGTAAAAGATTCTAAAGTAAATTTTTAATGCATGATTTTAAGCTTTTTCGAATGAAGCCGAGCGAAACCATTGTTGACATGTACACCCGTTTCACGGATGTCGTCAATGGTTTAAAAGCTCTTGATAAATGTTTCTCGAATTTTGAACTTGTTAGTAAAGTTTTACGATCACTTTCTAAAGTTTGGGAATCAAAAGTAACGGCAATACAAGAAAGAAAAGATTTAAATATTTTTCCACTTAAAGAACTTATTGGCTCATTGATGACATATGAAATGGTGCATAATGCACATGATGAACATGATAAACAAAACAACCTTCCAAAGAACAGGAAGGATTTGGAACTCCGGACAAATGAATACCACTTGAGCGATAACTCAAGTGATGAGGACAATGATGAACTTGAACTTCGAACACTAAATCTTAATAAGTTTATTAAACAAAAATCTAAAATAAACAATGAGGAAGAGGCTAAAGAAGAAGAACACAAAGTGGGATGAATCGAGCTCATTCGAAGACGAGGAGAAAAACAAGAAAGGCGAGGTGGCAAACTACGCCTTAACCGCTTTCAATGATGAGGTAATCGAAATCCCCCTAATTTATTTTGAAATTACTTGATGCTTTCATGATGTATTTTCTTTTTTAGTTTAGAATTAATTTTCTTAAAAATTATATGTTTAAAAATAAAAATACAAAAATTATGATCATGCTAGCAATTTCGAAAATGATAATATTGCATATTTTATGATAAACAAACAAAATGATTTTGATTGAAAATATGAAATCATGGTTAAAAAGTAATAATGTTTATCATGTTGATTTCCATTGTTATTTCTCGATTTTTAATGAAATCATGTTTGATTTGAAGTAATGCATAAAGTTGTAATGAAAATATTGAAATACCATGATTTGACGATTTTATGCATTCATGAGTATATTTGAAAAACTATGGCAAAAATGTGCCCGAATGCATAAACTTATTAAAATCATTTTTTGGACGTTCTTAATTCATTCACTTAATTGCTATGATGAGAACTTTATACTATTACATGCCTTAATAACATGTTGGAAATTATGTGTTTTGGATACAAAAATTTCTATGATCATGAGCATGTTTTATCTTTATGAAAGAACTTGAAAATCTATAGCAAAACCTTGTCCGAATACATGAAAGTGTTAAATTTCATTTTCAGATCTTCTTGATCCTAACAATCAGATTTTCTCGATACATTATTCTCTTTTGGACTTAATAAACAAATGTCATATCGAGTTTTATTCATATCATTGATTTTTGAAATATGGAATCAACTAGCAAATACATCTCTCATAGACTTATCATGTGAAAAATATCTTTCGAGAAATTGATTTGATGATTCCTTCTTATATCTTTAGAGAAATAGTTTTATGTGCAAGGATTTGATTCACACACATATCTTCATCCTTGTAAAAATAAAGTGTGCTTTAATATCTTATCAATTTTAACTTCATTCGAGTAAGCTCACAAGTGACTTTTCTCGATGCAAAAAGATAATAACAAATAAAGAGGAAGAAGTAATGAAAGCTATCTCCATATCATGTTTTTCTTGAAATGTTTGTATAATTGATATCCTATCACTCATTGTTGAAAAAAGACATAAACCTAGTTATGGCATGAATCATTATCACACTTACATTTAAAATTTGTTTATATCGTTCTCCTTTTTGTTGATAACAAATGGGGAGAAATATATGAATTGATACTATTAGTACCATATTTGAATTTGAATTATGTTAAGATATCAAGAACTTGCATCGTAATTTTACTTGCTGATATCTTGCCATGTGATGAAATGCTATGGTTTGTTGCTAAAATGATGCATGCAATACTTATGACTTTTATTATGATGTAAATTGCCTTAATTTGAATTCAAGGTTTATCTCAATTATGGAATTTTGAAATAAGAATGATTACTCACTTTTGTTTTTGACAATGACAAAGGGGGAGCAAGAATTTCTAGCGTGGACATCATGAAAAGAGGCAAACTAGCTAGCTTGCACAATTCAAGACAAAAGCAAAAATTCCACTTCTCAAAAGAGAAGAAATTGCTATCTTGAACATCACCGATAATTGCTAGCTTGAAATCTCAAGAAAATACAAAAATATTCTATCTTGGCTATCTCAAGATGCTAAACATGCTAAACTTGCACTTTGCAACGAAAGCAAAATTGCGAGCTCAAACATTGCAAAAGAAGCAAGAATCATGAGCTTACACAAGAAAGCTATCTTGCATTAGCTTTCGAAATCTTTGCTAGCTTGTATTTAGTAAAACTTGCATATCGTAAAAATTGCTAGCTTGTAGTCTAAAGAGAAGCAAACAGTTGCTATCTCATGAAAAGCAAACATGCTAAACTTGCACATCTTTAATTGCTAGATTGCATGATGATAAAACCTGATATTATGTTTTTCATGCAATAAGTTGAATTAATAACACAAACACATTAGAGTTGGAACTTCTCCTTTTTGTTGATGACAAAGGGGGAGAAGTATGATGTTATGCATAAGTTCATGATGACGTGTTGCAAGTATTCATGATGAATATTGCAATGACTTGAATTCAGTTTGAATTCAAGATTCTATCAATATGGCATATTGATAGGGGGAGTTTGTTTAAACTCCGGGAGTTAAGTTTAACTCCATCATCAAGTGGTTGTCATCATCAAAAAGGGTAAGATTGTTGAATCTCGTATTTTGATGATGAAATCACTTGATATGTGTTTAAGTTTTAATCTGCGTTTTGAGTGACGTAGGATGCTTCGATCAGGATGAGACAATTAAAGTAGGAAAATCATGTTGTGCTGGAGGAACATGTCAGAAGATTGTGTTAGGATCAAGAGCACTAAGAGAGGGAGGGGGGGGGGGGGGGGGGGTGGTGGGGTGTGGGGTGTGAATTAGTGCAGCGGATAAAAATGTCAACTTCGTCAAATCTCTCGTACGATAAAAACCGTTTCCGACGTAAAACTGATTTATGAAACTTAACTTGAAAGCAGAAGTAAATGTATTGAAGGCAGTAAGCTATTGAAGGGGTTTGCAGTAAGGTAGGTAATAGAAGGAAATAAAATGCAAACCAGAGAAGACGGGAGTTTATAGTGGTTCGGTCAATCGTGACCTACATCCACTACTCCAATTCCTCTTCTGTCGAGGCCACCGGCATCCACTAACGATCTTCCTTTACTAGGCGAAGATCAACCTCCTTCTTACACCCCTCTTCTCCTTTTACCGGGTTTAGGAGACAACCCTTACAAGCACTCACTCTCCTCTCTAAATAGAATTCTAACACTTAGAATTTAGAGGAGGAAAATTCTAGAGATTACAGCAACGTTTTCTCTCTTTTAATCTCTCTGTGCTTGTGTGAATTAACCAAGGATGAGAGGGGTATTTATAGGCCCCAAACCAGTTTGAATTTGGAGCTCAAAACTGTCATCTCCTAGAATTCTGGGATCCTGGCGGTACTACCGCCTGACTGGGTTAGTACAACCGCCTGACAGAGCTCGGAGACCAAGCTCTGGTGGTGCCACCACCTGACAAGGGTGGTTGAACCGCCCAGTCTCGCTCGGAGACTGAGCCCAGGCGGTGCCACCGCTTGACTGGGGCGGTTGCACCGCCTGGCTGGGGCGGTTGCACCGCCTAGCAGAGCTCGGAACCGAGCTCAAGTGGTTCCAATGCCTGTCAAGGGCAGTTGCACCGCCCAGCCTATCTCGGAGACTGAGCCCTGGGCGGTGCCACCGCCGACCCAGGCGGTGCCACCACTGGCCAAGAAATCTAGGTCCGAATGGGCTGATCCATTCGGCCCAATTTGGGTCTATCAAGGGCCCAATTACCCTAAGATTAAGTTCATGGGATCACCTCCCATTTCTAACTTAATCATCGTGCTAACAACGATATTTCTTAAGACTTTTACTACAACTTGCTCTGGTGCGTCAATCGCTTCTTTCGGTGAGCTTCCGGTGAACTTTTATCGATCATCCGATGAACCCTCGATGATGCTCCTGCGGACTTCCGGCAAACTCCTGGACTTGCAACGATCCACTTGGCGAGTTCCAACGAGCTTCTTTTGGCAAGCTCCTAGACTTCTCGGATTTGTTCCAACAGAACCTCCGACAACCGTCCGGACTTCCGTCGAACTCTCGAAATCCCAATGTGATCATAGTCTTGACTCCGGTTCAACTCCTACTGCATGTCTTACATCCAACGTAGTTAATCCCGCACATGTAAAACAAAACTTCGATCGAGACAATTAATCCTAAGCAATTAACCAAGTTGTCCGGCATGTCATTGGTCCCTCGACGCTTCGTCCGATTCTTCGGCGCATCGTCCTCTCCTGCGGCCTATTGCCCAATCGGCCAGTTGACTCCGCAACTCCAATATCATTGGCGCAATACCCGCTCTTCTTGGCCCGATGCCCGAGTCCACGATCCGAAGCCTTCTGTCGGTACGTCGACCGATCCACCAGTCCGACGTCCAATCTTCTGACATGTTCCTCCGGCACAACATGATTTTTCATGCTTTAATTGTCTCATCCTGATCGAAGCATCCTGCGTCACTCAAAACGCAGATTAAAACATAAACACATATCAAGTGGTTTCATCATCAAAATACGAGATTCAACAGTTCACAAGTCTCATAGTGCTCAAGTTATCCAAAACATGCAAACTTACTCACTGAGGCTAATAAAAACATTACTATAATAGCAGGAAATAAAATGCAAACCAGAGAAGACGGGAGTTTATAGTGGTTCGGTCAATCGTGACCTACATCCACTCCTCCAATTCCTCTTCCGTCGAGGCCACCGACATCCACTAACGATCTTCCTTTACTAGGCTAAGATCAACATCCTTCTTACACCCCTCTTCTCCTTTTACCGGGTTTAGGAGACAACCCTTACAAGCACTCACTCTCCTCTCTAAATAGAATTCTAACACTTAGAATTTAGAGGAGGAAAATTCTAGAGATTACAGCAACGTTTTCTCTCTTTTAATCTCTTTGTGCTTGTGTGAATTAACCAGGGATGAGAGGGGTATTTATAGGCCCCAAACCAGTTTGAATTTGGAGCTCAAAACTATCATCTCCTGGAATTTCGGGGTCATGGCGGTACTACCGCTTGACTGGGGCGGTATAACCGCCTGACAGAGCTTGGAGACCGAGCTCTGGTGATGCCATAGCCTGACAGGGGCGGTTGTACCGCCCAGTCTCGCTCGGAGACTGAGCCCAGGTGGTGCCACCGCCTAACTGGGACAGTTGCACCGCTTGGCAGAGCTCGGAGACCGAGCTCAAGCGGTTGCACCGCCTAGCCTAGCTCGAAGACTAAGCCCTGGGCGGTGCCACCGTCGACCCAGGCGGTGCCATCGTCGACCCAAGCGGTGCCATCGTCGACCCAGACGGTGCCACCGCTGGCCAAGAAATCTTGGTCCGAATGGGCTGATCCATTCGGCCCAATTTGGGTCTGTCAAGGGCCCAATTGCCCCAAGATTAAGTTAATGGGATCACCTCCCATTTCTAACTTAATCATCATGCTAACTACGATATTTCTTAAGACTTTTACTGCAACTTGCTCCGGTGCATCAATCGCTTCTTTCAGCGAGCTTCCGACGAACTTCCGTCGATCATCCGATGAACCCACAGTGATACTCTTGCGTACTTCCGGCAAACTCCTGGACTTGCGACGATCCACTTGGCGAGTTTCGACGAGCTTCTTTTGGCAAGCTCTTGGAGTTCTCAGATTTGTTCCCGTAGAACCTTCGACGATCGTCCGAACTTCCGTCGAACTCTCGAACTGCCAACGTGATCATAGTCTTGACTCCGATGCAACTCCTGCTGCATGTCTTACATCCATCATAGTTAATCCTGCACATGTAAAACAAAACTTCGATCGAGACAATTAATCCTAAGCAATTAACCAAGTTGTCCGGCATGTCATTGGTCCCTCGACGCTTCGTCCGAATCTTCGGCGCATCGTCCTCTCCTACGGCCTATTGCCCAATCGGCCAGTTGACTCCGCAACTCCAATATCCTTGGCACAATACCCGCTCTTCTTGGCCCGTTGTCCGAGTCCACGGCCCGAAGCCTTCTATCAATACGTCGACCGATCCACCGACCCGACGTCCAATCTTCTGACATGTTCCTCCGGCACAACATGATTTTTCCTGCTTTAATTGTCTCATCCTGATCGAAGCGTCCTGCGTCACTCAAAATGCAGATTAAAACATAAACACATATCAAGTGGTTTCATCATCAAAATACGAGATTCAACATATTGGACGTCGGGCCGGTGGATCGGTCGACGTATTGACAGAAGGCTTCGGGGCGTGGACTCGGGCATCGGGCCAAGAATAGCAGGTATTGCACCAAGGATAACGGAGTTGCTGAGTCAACTGGCTGATTGGGCAATAGGCTGCAAGAGAGGACGATGCGCTGAAGAATCAGACGAAGCGTCGAGGGA
This sequence comes from Musa acuminata AAA Group, assembly GCF_036884655.1. NCBI lineage: Eukaryota > Viridiplantae > Streptophyta > Magnoliopsida > Zingiberales > Musaceae > Musa > Musa acuminata. The sequence goes on along the minus strand of NC_088328.1, from coordinate 10,241,228 downwards.
CCAATGACATGCCGAACAACTTGGTTAATTGCTTAGGATTAATTGTCTCGATCGAAGTTTTGTTTTACATGTGCAGGATTAACTACGATGGATGTAAGACATGCAGCAAGAGTTGCACCGGAGTCAAGACTATGATCACATTGGGAGTTCGAGAGTTCGACGGAAGTCTGGACGATCGTCGGAAGTTCTGCGGGAACAAATCCGAGAAGTCCAGGAGCTTGCCAAAAGAAGCTCGTCGGAACTCGACAAGTGGATCATCGCAAGTCCAAGAGTTTGCCGGAAGTCCGTAGGAGCATCACCGAGCGTTCATCGGATAATCGACGGAAGTTCGCCGGAAGCTCACCAGAAGAAGCGATTGACGCACCGGAGCAAGTTGCAGTACATGTCTTAAGAAATATCATAGTTAGCACGATGATTAAGTTAGAAATGGGAGGTGATCCCATTAACTTAATCTTGGGGCAATTGGGCCCTTAACAACCCAAATTGGGCCGAATTGATCAGCCCATTCAGACCCAGATTTCTTGGCCAATGGTGGCACCGCCTGGGTCGGCGCTGGCACCGCCTAGGGCTCAATCTCCGAGCTAGGCTGGTTGGTGCAACCGCCCCTAACAGGCGATGCAACCGCCAAACCTCAAAATTTTGGGAGATGACAGTTTTGAGCTCGGAATTCAAACTGGTTTGTGGCCTATAAATACCCCACCATTTCACCAATGAAAGGGTAATCCAAACCATCGAAAGCATGTTCTTTCTCTGTGATTTTAGAGCTCAAAAGTGTTGTAAAGTCTAGAAGTTCTCCTCCCTCTTTTCTTCTAAATTTTGATCTTTCAAAAGAAGAGAGAAATTCTATAAGGGTTGTCTCCTAAGCCCGTCAAAAGGAGTGAAACTGTAAAAGGGTGGTTGGCCTTCGCCTATTGAAGGATGGCCTCTAGTGGACGTCGGTGACCTCTGCTAGTCATAGGTGCCCAATAAGCCAATCACGTGAGTGATGGCACGTGTGACTTGATACAGAATCTTTTTGCTTATTATATTTGGCATATATCACTCTTTAACTATTGCATATATGTACATATATATTGTGATGTCCTTGGATTTGCGCAATGGGAATCGGATCGTGATGAGATCACGATAATGAGATCGATTCACCTTTAAACATAGATCCTAAATAATCCCGGTCACAGGTTACTTGAGAGAGACATTGTGATAACCGAACAGACTGGTGTATTGTATACCCGTCCATATGATGGATGCAGCTGGTCTCATAGCTGCTCGTGTAGGGACACTAGGGATATAGTACAGGTGCTCATTGGAAAATGAGTTCACTGTTTGATCCGCTTACGGAATGCTGGATGGTTGATGATGCCTTATTGTCATATAGCGATTCCGTAGTTCTAGTAGTGTATTTGGTCCTTAGACTTAAGACACCAAGGATGTCTTGTATGAGTGCTCCACTCTTTGATACCAGACTTATAGGTTTGGCTGTCCCATATCTAGTACAACTGGTCATTGGGAGTGGTAGATGACCTTACGAGGGTTATTGAGTGTCGATAGAGGATCATCCACTCTCGGCATCATGAGAGGAATATCCCATGTGTTCTTGCTCAGAAAAATCCCTAGCTAGGGTCATTCGGGTTGAGAGAGAAAGAGTTCTCTAGGAGAATCCATTAGAGCAAGACTCGAGTAGAAACTGTATGGGTCTAATAGCACCATGCTCGATATACGATCTCTGGGATATTAGATGGATGAGGGACTATAGGTACATGGTAACTGAGGATAGACAGGTCCAATGGATTGGATTCCCCTGTATCATCTAGGGACTACGGCTTAGTGGCCTAGTACGTTCGTAGTCGATGAGTCGAGTGAATTATTACAGAGATAATAATTCACTGAGTTAGAACGAGTTCTGATAGGTATGACTCACGACCAGCTCGATATTGGGCCTAGAGGGTCACACACAAATGGTAGGCATTGCGATGAGTAGAGGTTCGGATATGAGATATCCGACGGAGCCCTTGTCTTATTAGATATCCAATAAGCCCCTGAATTATTGGATCCCATATACGAGATCCAATAAGAGCCCTTGAGAGATTATTGGATAGAGATCCACTAATCTAAAAGGCTTGGGTTATTGGATGCAGATCCAATACCCACTAAGGGAGGATCCATTAGGTTTTGACATGGGACCTCTATAAATAGAAGGGATTCATAGCCTCATAAGCTAGAGCCTTTGCTTGCCTCTCCTATTCTCCTTCCCTTCTCCACCTCAGAGCAGGCTTGGAGTTTTGAGTAGCATCGTCGCAGCCCTGCTATGTGGATCACCGCTAGAGAGGAGGACGCTTGAACTCCTTCACCCTCTCCTAAAGATCTGCAAGGAAATAGGGATATACAATCTCCCTAGGTAACACAATATACTCTATACGCAGTTTTAAGTTTCGTAAATTTTGCGCACCAATCTTCGCACGACGACGAACATCTCTTTGGGAATCGTGGATTTTGTTTTCTTGTTCTTCCGCTGTGCATGTGATGTCGCCCCCAAGATTTTCCAACAGTGGTATCAGAGCCAGGTTATTCGTGCGAATGATTGGTTTTGAACTGCGTGTGTTGTGTTTAGGAAGAATTTTGACGCAAAAACAAGGAAGGGCAGCAACAGTTGCTGCCCTCGATCTGCGTGCGTGTAGCGCAACCGAAGGCAGGCAGTATAGGTGCTGCCCCTACAGCAGCCGGCCGACAGCCTGCTTGCAGTAGGCTTGCAGCCGGTGGGGCTTGCAGCCCACCCGCGGTCATTGCCGCATGGCACCGGCAGGTAGGGCTAGGGGCAAGGCGGCCACCTGCGTGCAGGCACTGTGCCCGCGCGCAAGGGCGACGCTTGCGGGTGCTGGACCCGCGGGCAGAGGCACCGCGGGGCGAGCCGCTTGCGGCCGCAACACCCGCGTGTTGAGGTGCCACAAGGCAACGGCGCTTGCGACCGCTGCTCCTACGGGCAAACCCCCCTGCAGGGGTGGCCGCTCGGCGGGGCACAACGCTCGCAGGGGCAGCGCCACCCGTAGGGGCGCCAACCCATGGTGGCGCCCACCTACAGGGGCGGCACCCCCGCCCCGCCGCACTGGCCGCCACCAGCAGGGTGGCGGCGACGGCAGTAGCAAAGGGGAGTAGGGCATTAGGGTTTTCTGGGCAAAAGATAGTTTTGCCCCTCGGAATTTGAGAAATTCCAGTTGTCTTTTGTCCAAATTATGAAAATACCCCTATAAATTCAGAAATTTCCTATATGTCCCTGATTTCATAAAATACTAATTAATTAAAAGGTTTAGTTGATTATTATTTTTTATCATTATCTAGTAGTCCTACATGATAATGATTATTTATACATGTGATGTATGATGTGTGGACGGATGATCATGGACCGTGAGATGTGTGTACTTGTGATTATTATTATTGAGGTCTGCAAGTCTCCATTATATTTCTCGTTTATTGTCGGGCCTACGTGCCTATGATTAAGTTGTAATCACAAGAGGAGGCGCAGCGGGAGCGTGGATGCGATAGCGGGACCTACGAGACGGACGATCGCAATGTATGAAGATGCATCAAGATGTCGACGGAACCAACGAGGATGAGATGGACGATCATAGGGCATGGAGATGCACCGTTGCACACATAGATCTTGATGTGAGTGATTAGGCCTACTGGCTCAGACCTAATCACATTAGGTCGTGGTCCATGATCATCTGGTGTGATTGCTTATACACATACTAGATATGTATATATATTTGCATGCGATGTAGATATATATTAAATATGTATATGTGTGACATGTCATATTAGGAGACCAAATCATAGAAACATCTCTTTCGATAATATTAAGTCGGTAAACGTGAGGCAATTAGATTGACCCACGTGGCCTTCCATCGTTATAAGTAGGAACCGATTCCCGGTGTAGGTTGAGTTGGTCGAGTCCCTCGAGACTCACCTATATCGCGATTCGCTATTTTGCTTACGACATAGAGATGTCACCGGTGACCTGAGGGCATGGTATGCTTGGTCGACTCCCTCGAGGGTATATCATCAAATCAGACTCATCTTATAACAAAGGTGTTGACTCAACCGAGCATCATGGTTGGTCGAGTCCCTCGAGACCATGGTGATTCGGAGGTCGAACAGGATGGGAATCACAAGGAGTTGTGATCGGTAAGAGTTGCCTACCTTTTAGGCTTAGTGTGATTGGTCGAGTCCCTCGAGGTTACACTAAGACACTAATTGGATCTTGATCCCCACTAGAAGTCTGCCGGAGACTTCCGTTTCACGTACTGAGGGTGTCGCATGACTCGTTAGTAAAATAGTGAGAGCATATTAAGATAGAAGTCCATATCTTGATAGTTTACTTCGTGCAAAATTTATATGTTATTCATTTCTGCTGCATCTTTATTTTTAGAAAATGTCGCTTTCATATCCCTTACGTGGCATACTTGATGTCAACGGCCTCACTGGTCCAAATCATATGGATTGGCTCCGTAACTTGAGAATTGTTCTCACGGTAGAGAAAATCGTGTACGTCCTTGATACAGTAATACCTACGCCCGAAGAAGGGGCAAGCGAGGATGAGATCGCTCGCTACATGAAGTACATTGATGACTCTACTCTTTCTCAGTGCTATATGTTGGGCTCTATGACTCCTGAGTTACAGAGACAACATAAAAAGATGGATGCCAGATCCATTCTCATACATGTCTGCAAATTGTTTGAGGAACAGGGACGGACTCAGCGATATGAGATATCCAAGAGCCTCTTCTGCGCTAGGATGACTGAGGGGACACCGGTTCAGAACCATGTCCTAAAGATGATTGAGTGGATAGAGAAACTCACAGGTCTAGGAATGGTCCTAGAGGATAACTTGTGTGTGGATATTGTGCTTCAGTCCCTACCAGATTCCTTTTCACAGTTCATAATGAATTTTAATATGAACAAGCTTGAGGTGACTCTCCCAAAGCTCCTCAATATGTTGAGGGAGGCAGAGAGTACTATTAAGAAAGAGAAGTCAGTTCTCTACACTGGTGAGACCAGAAAGAAAAGGAAAGCAGAAAGGTCCCTTAAGAAGGGAAAGGGTAAGGGCAGACCAGGTAAAGCAAAGGTTGCTAAGAAAGACCCAACAAAGGACAAAGGCCAATGCTTCCACTGTGGTAAAGATGGGCACTGGAAGAGGAACTGCAAAGAGTACCTTGTAGAAAGGGTGAAATAGAAGCTTGGAGAAGCTTCAGGTACATTCATGATCAATCTCCAATTGTCAGATTTTTGTGATAGTGCATTGGTATTGGATACCAGTATTACTTATCACATCTACAATTTATTGTAAATTCTAGCAAAGCCGAGGGGAGATTGACGAGAGGAATATTGCTTAAAGGTTTGTTTATGCTAGATACTACTCCACATATCATGAATGTAAGTTTGTCTAAGAGGAAACGAGATGAGGTGAACAGTGCATACCTATGGCATTATAGGCTAGGTCACATCCATGATGGAATGATTCAAAAGTTGCTAAATGATGGATATCTAGATCCATTCGACTATGTGTCATATACAACTTGCGAGTCTTTCCTTCGTGGAAAACTAACCAACTCTCCATTTAGTGGAACTAGAGAGAGAGCCACTAAGTTGTTGGAACTCATACATAGTGATGTATGTGGACCCATGTTAACTCATGCCATTAGTGGTTACTCCTACTTCATTACCTTTACTGATGATTTCTCAAGGTATGGATATGTGTACTTAATGAAGTACAGGTCCGAGGCTTTTGAGAAATTCAGAGAGTATAAGAATGAGGTGGAGAACTAGACTGGAAAGAGTATCAAAACTCTTCGATCGGATCGAGGAGGTGAGTACTTAAGTACAGAGTTTACTCAGTTCCTCAAGGACCATGGGATATTATCCCAATGGACACCTCCTTATACACCTCAGCTCAATGGTGTCTCTGGAATGAGGAATCGTACGCTATTAGATATGGTACGGTCCATGATGAGTTTCGCTGACCTACCCATCTTATTCTAGGGATATGCCCTAGAGATCGTAGCTTACCTTCTGAACAGAGTTCCAACTAAGTCGGTAGTGTCTACACCATATGAGATATGGAAATGGAAGAAACCTGATCTTAAGGTTGTTAAGATTTGGGGTTGCCCTACCCATGTTAAAAGACACAACCCCAATAAGTTAGAATCAAGGACAAAGCGATGCAAATTTGTGGGATACCCCAAGGAAACTTGTGGGTATTATTTCTATCATCTCGAGGACCAAAAGGTCTTTGTAGCTAAGAGAGCAGTGTTCCTTAAGAAGGAACACATTCTTGGCGGAGATAGTGGGAGAATGATAGAGTTGAGCACCACTCTACAACCCGAGTCTATTCAGGTACCTAATACACAAGTTTCAACTTTACAAAGGTCTGATAGAGTATCCCATCCTCCTGAGAGATATGTGGGACATATTAGAGGAGAGGATATTGAGGATATTGATCCTCAGACCTACGAGGAGGATGTTATGAGTATAGACTCTGGGAAGTGGCAAGAAACTATGAATTCTGAGATGGATTCTATGTACTCCAACAAGGTTTGGAACCCAGTTGATACGCCCGAAGGTATTGTACCCATCGGTTGCAAGTGGATCTTTAAGAAAAAGATCGGAGTAGATGGAAAGGTAGAGACCTATAAAGTAAGGCTAGTGGCCAAGGGGTATCGTCAAAGGCAAGGTGTTGACTACGACGAAACCTTCTCACCCGTAGCAATATAAAATTTCATCAGAATTCTATTGGCTATTGCAGCACACTATGATTATAAGATCTAGCAAATGGATGTGAAAACCGCATTCCTCAATGGGAACCTCGAGGAGGAGGTGTATATGATGCAACCTGAGGGATTCGTGTCTAAGAACTGCCCAGATAAGGTGTGTAGGTTGCTTAGATCTATTTATGGACTAAAGCAAGCTTCTCGAAGTTGGAACATAAGATTTGATGAGGCAATCGGAAATTATAACTTCATTAAGAACGAAGATGAGCCTTGTGTGTACAGGAAGGTAAGTGGGAGCGTTATCACCTTTTTGGTGTTATATGTGGATGACATCCTGATCATTGGGAATGACGTAGGAATGCTATCCACAATAAAGGCTTAGTTATCTAGACACTTCTCCATGAAGGACTTATGGGAAGCATCCTATATCTTGGGGATTAGAATATATAGAGATAGATCCAAGAGGATGATTGGCTTGTCCCAGTCCAAGTACATAAAAACCATTATCAAATGGTTTGGCATGGAAAATTCCAAGAGAGGTCTCATACCGATGAGACATGAGATATCGCTTTCTACGAGTATGTCCCTAAAGACTCTAGAAGAAAGGGCGAACATAGATATAACACCTTATGCCTCAGTAATAGGGTCTATCATGTATGCTATGCTATGTACTAGGCCTGATATAACGCATGCTCTGAGTGTCACGAGCAGGTATCAGGCGGATCCAGGCTTGGAGCATTGAAAAGCAGTAAAGTGTATCCTTAAGTACTTAAGAAGGACTAAGGATCTTTTACTAGTATATGGAGGTAGTAGCCTTAAGGTTGAAGGCTACACAGACTCAAGTTTTCAGTCTGATGTCGATGATAGCAAGGCGAATTCAGGGTATGTGTACACCTTGAATGGAGGAGCAGTGTACTGGAAGAGTTCCAAGCAAGATACTACTACTGACTCGACCACAGAGGCGGAGTATATTGCTGCATCAGATGCAGCAAAGGAGGGAGTCTGGTTGAAGAAGTTCATCACAGATTTGGGAGTCGTGCCGGATAGCGAGAAGCCGACTTCCTTATATTGCGACAACTATGGGGCGATTACTCAAATAAGGGAACTCGGGTCTCATCAGAAGTGTTCTGAGGAGGTTCCAGTTTATCAAAGAGATCGTAACCCGAGGAGATGTAATAGTGGAAAGTGTTCATTCGAAGATAACATTGCAGATCCACTGACAAAGCCGTTGTCTCAGATTGTCTTTGAGCGTCACAGGGGTCTGATGGGGATCAGACATATAGGTGATTGGTTTTAAGTCAAGTGGGAGATTGCTAGTCATAGGTGCCCAACAAGCCAATCACGTGAGTGATGGCACGTGTGACTTGATACAAAATCTTTTTGCTTATTATATTTTGGCATATATCACTTTATAACTATTGCATATATGCATATATATATATATATATTATGATGTCCTTGGATTTGTGCAAAGGGAATCGGATCATGATGAGATTACGATAATGAGATCGATTCACCTTTAAACACAGATCCTAAATAATCCCGGTCACAGGTTACTCGAGAGAGACATCGTGATAACCGGACAGACTAGTGTGCTGTATACCCGTCCATATGATGGATACAACTAGTCTCATAGCTGCTCGTATAGGGACACTAGGGATATAGTACAGGTGCTCATTGGAGAATGAGTTCACTGATTGATCCGCTTACGGAATGCTGGATGGTTGATGATGCCTTATTGTCAGACAGCGATTCCGTAGTTCTAGTGGTGTATCTGGTCCTTAGAGTTGAGACACCAAGGATGTCCTATATGAGTGCTCCACTCTTTGATACCAGACTTATAGGTTTGGCTATCCCAGATTTAGTACAGCTGGTCATTGGGAGTGGTAGTCGACCTTACGAGGGTTATTGAGTGTCGATAGAGGATCATCCACTCTCGACGTCATGAGAGGAATATCCCATATGTTCTTGCTTAGAAAGATCCCTGGCTAGGGTTATTCGGGTTGAGAGAGAAAGAGTTCTCCGGGAGAATCCATTAGAGCGAGACTCGAGTAGAAACCGTATGGGTCTGATAGCACCATGCTCGATATACGGTCTCTGGGATATTAGATGGATGAGGGACTATAGGTACACGGTAACTGAGGACAGACAGGTCCAATGGATTGGATTCCCCTGTATCGTCTGGGAACTACGGCATAGTGGCCTAGTACGTCCGTAGTCGATGAGTCGAGTGAATTATTACTAGAGGTAATAATTCACTGAGTTAGAAGGAGTTCTGATAGGTATGACTCACGGCCAGCTCGATATTGGGCCTAGAGGGTCACACACATATGGTAGGCATTACGATGAGTAGAGGTTCGGATATGAGATATCCGACGGAGCCCTTGTCTTATTGGATATCCAATAAGCCCCTGAATTATTGGATCCCATGGACGAGATCCAATAAGAGCCCTTGAGAGATTATTGGATAGAGATCCACTAATCTAAAAGGCTTGGGTTATTGGATGCAGATCCAATACCCACTAAGGGAGGATCCATTAGGGTTTGACAGGGGACCTCTATAAATAAGAGGGATTCAGAGCCTCATAGGTTAGAGCCTTTGCTTGCCTCTCCTATTCTCCTTCCCCTCTCCACCTCAAAGTAGGCTTGGAGTTTTGAGGAGCGTCGTCGCAGCCCTGCTGTGTGGATCACCGCTAGAGAGGAGGATGCTTGACCTCCTTCACCCTCTCCTAAAGATCTGCAAGGAAACAGGGATATACGATCTCCCTAAGTAACACAATCTACTCTATACGCAGTTTTAAGTTTCGCGAATTTTGCGCACCAATCTTCGCACGATGACAAACATCTCTTTGGTAATCGGGGATTTTGTTTTCTTGTTCTTCCGCTGTGCATGTGATGTCACCCCCAAGATTTCCCAACAACCTCGTCGGAGGAGGAAGCCGAAAGTGGATGTATGTCACGTTTGACCGAACCACTCTAAAATCTGGTTTGCATTTCCTTTGTGCTATTTATCTTAACTGCAAACTACCTTCTTTATTTTACTTCAAATACATTTCCATAAGCTTTTAAAGTTATTATCTGCACGAAATGACTTTTACGTCGAAATCGGATTTCAACGTACGAATGCAGTTTTAATCGTCGAAAGTTGTCCGCTGCACTAATTGACCCCCCCCTCTTAGTGCTCTTGATCCTAACATCAACAACTTTCCTAATTCTAGTTATTAAATAAGGGATTATGAATAATAAGATTGTAAAAATAAGAATATAATTTTTATTATTTTTATAAAAAATATCAATAGTAAATAATTTTTAATAATAAAATGAGATTACCAATATCAAGATTCTATAAGAATTGTCAATAATTTTTAATAATAAGTATAAACTATTTTCATACCTAAAGCATTTTTATTTTGAACGAAAATGTTTCCTTAAATTTTATGCTTCTATATAAATAATATTTATATTTATTCATAACTATTTATTTGTTATGAAAGGAAAAACTCACCAGATTCTCTATGAATATGCACTTATTGCTCTTGAACACAAGAAGTGTTTAGTCTTGTTTAGTGCTAGTAGACTTAACATGAACCTATGAACCTGAGCACATCCCAAATCCATTGCATAAAATCTTAAAAGGAGTTCTACACGAAGAGACAATAAACTAAATATAGAAGACTCCACCATTATTTTTCTTTAAACCATTTCTTTGACCTCACCTTGTGGCGTTGGTAAATCATGTCTCTCTCTACAAGCACTCGATACATTTCGAGGGTGTTCAGTAGAATCCTAGTTCTCCACTTGTAATTATTTCTTGCTTCTGATACCATCCACTCCTTCGATGCCTTTCTCACGTCGAGTATAACAATGTCCTCAAAGTTTCTCCTTGTAATTATTTGTTTGTTTGTTTTATATCTAATCAAGATTTTGATGAAGTTTATTTATTTATTTTACAAAATTTATTTTTAATTATACTGATAAAGTATGAAAGAATAGTTTATGAGATTTCTTATGAACTTTCTATTAGAAAAAGAGTCGGCACTAAGAGGGGGGCGTGAATTAGTGCAGCGGTAAAATACGTCGGTTCCGAAAATTTTTCATATGATATAAGCTGAACTCGAAAATGCTTAACTTGAAAGCGTGTTCGTAAATATATTGAAGGCAGTAAACAAGTAAAATGATTTGTAGTAAAGTAAATTGCTCAAGATGAAATGCAAACCAGATTTTAGAGTGGTTCGATCGTCGTGACCTACATCCACTTTGCTGATTCCTCTTCCGTCGAGGCCACCGGGATCCACTATCGGTCTTCCTTCAATAGACGAAGACTAATCACCTTTTACACCCCTCTTCTCTTTTTCACAGGTTTAGGAGACAACCCTTACACCCCCACTTACTGCTCTCTCAAACTATTCTAACACTTAGAACTTTCGAGAGGAGTTCACACAAGATTGCAGCAGCGTTTCTTTCTATTTTTACTCTCAAGTCTTGTGTGTATTAACTAGGAATGAGAGGGGTATTTATAGGCCTCAAGTTGATTCAAACTTGGAGCCTAAAAACATCTCATCCCGGGTTTCCTAGGTTCGGATGGTACCACCGCTTGTGTTGGGTGGTACCATCGCCCAGACTAACGATACCATCACCTAACACAGTCTCGAAAACTATGCCACGATGGTGTCATCTCTTGGGTCACTATTTGGGCCTTTCATTTGGCCTAACACAATCCTTACATGGGCCTAATTAGCCCATAATTGGGTTGGTCCAAATCCAATCCCAATTATGTGCTAACTACGAAATCTAAGGCATACTTAACAAGTCTCTAGGTCTTGGTTTCTTCCGGCGAGCTTCTGGCGATCTTCTAGCGAACTTCCGACGATCTCCCAGCAATGTTCCAACGGACTTCCGGTAAGCTCCTGGATTTCACGATGATCTTCTTGGCGAGCTTCTTCCGGCAAGCTTCTAGACTTCTCGGTTGGTTCTCGCAGAACTTCCGATGAACATCTAGACTTCTGATGAACTCTCAAACTCCCAACAAAATCGCGTCTTTGACTTCGGACTTCATTTTACTTCATGCGTTGCTATCGTAGTTAATCCTACACATGTAAAAACACACTTCGATCTAGACAATTGTTATTAAGCTTGAATCATGTTGTCCGGAATGTCATTGGTCCATCGACGTTTCGTCCGATTCTTCGGTGCATCGTCCTCTCTTGTGGCCTATTACCTAATCGGACAGTTGACTTCGCAACTTCGATATCTTTAGTGTAATATCTGCTCTTCTTAGCCTGATGCTTGAATCCATAGCCCGAAGCCTTCTATCGATACGTCGACTAATCCTCCGGTCCGATGTCTAATCTTCTAACATGTTTTCCTCCGGTCCAACATGATTTTTTCTACTTTAATTGTCTCTTCCTGATCGAAGCATCCTGTATCACTCAAAACATAGATTAAATCATTCACTTATTAATTGGTTTCAATACTTTCTTAAGGTAACAAGTTAAATAAAGATATAAAATTTTGAAATGTGATTCTTCGTGGATTCTTTTGATTTATATTTGAAGAACCCTTTAGTAAAAATTCTTTATAGAGTTTAATTGTTGATTGGTATTAGTAAAGTAAAAAAGAATGGTTTCTGAGATTTCTTGGAGACTTTCTTAGAATAATAAGTTAAACTGAAGATACAAGCAAAAGTGGAAAACTCTAAATCCCACTTTTCTGTCTTCTCGCTCCATTTCTCATCCTGATTGAGCCTTCTCTTCTCACACGAGCCGCTATCGATAACCTTCGCTTGTCGTGACCTCACTGTACACTGCCACACAATCTTTATGGTAGAAACTACTCAAGTATGTCTCTTCTCTTTTCTTTTTTTCTATTTTTCCTCCGCTCATCATCACTCTTTTCTTCTTTTTTTTTGTTAGACCATTTTATATTAAACCAAAAGCATGTCTTGTGATATTCTGAAGTTGGTGGTTGGTCAACAAACAAAAGCACTTGCATAATTGAATTAGCAGTTTTACTTCAAGCACCAAGATTAGCAAAGATCTATAAAATAATATTATTGCAAGTTCACTCAATGATCAGCCATCATTACCTTGTCCACTCATTTGTGTTTCTTTTAAAAGCATCTCTTAAAATCATAATAGATAGCTTCCAGCAATGTTAACATCATATGTAGTTCATACTAATGACTGATTGAGTATTGCCTATGCATTTAGTCATATGGTTGGTATAGAATCTTCCTTAAGATTTATGCTCTTTATTCCTCAATATTTGTATCTAAAGATGCATACTACTGTTATTCTTACTGCATTTATTTCATTGTTTCTTTGTTGTTATTCATCCTCAAGGTAGTTCTAGTTACATTATTCCTTAATCTTGTAGATGAATATATATACTGTGAACTATGAACTTAGTCAATATGTATGTTGCTTTTGGTTAATGTCAACTTTGGTTAAGTTCACCAATTATATTTTAGTTATGTTCTACTAGCCTTTTGATGTCTGAACGAATGTTCTTGTATTTTATGAACTCTAGGAGTTGCCTGTGGGAATTTGGAAACTTCAAATTTGAAGTTTCAAACAATGGGGAGGTCATACAGTCTACTGTTGCCCAGCAGTTGCTCGTTCGTCTTCGGTGAGAGCAGTCGTCCTACAGGTTTTCTTCTTTGTCTCTTTTAAGCTAATGTTTCAGTGTCTCATTTTAGGATGATAATTGGCTGTATTTTGACCTAAATTGCATATGTTAATCTATTAGGAATTTCAACCACCTTCTCTACTTCTGATGAAAAGAATAGAAGATAAGAACAATTACTGAAGAAGCTTTATTGAAGAAGTGAAGAAGCTTTATTGAAGAAATGAAAAATGCTTCAATACATTAACATATTCCCTCTCCTATTTATACAAATTAGGAGAAAGAATTTCACTCAACAGAATAGAGGGTTTTCCTCTCCTCGATTTCCTCATATAGTTGAAAAAATCTTATCTTCTATCAACTTCGAGACACCTCTAAGAGAAATAGAAGATCAAAATATGCTTATTGTTGGAAAATGGAAAATGTTGTTCTAAAAGATAACAAAACAGGGCTGCTAACTTTATTTATATTTGTCTTTGATTTTCTTATTATATTTGCATTGAAAAGGAGATTAAATTGCTCTTAGAATATTTGAAAGGATCATTTCTCTAGAAAATAATCATATTTTAAATATTTTTCAATTGATACCCTTATATATATATTTTTTAAATAGAATCCTTAATTTAAAAAATATTCAAATTATCTTTCAAATTTTTTTTATTTGTTACATTGTTTTTGGTTTGGTATGATATTTTGGCTACTATAATAAAAATAATTTATTTAAAAATACTGTAAATGAGACTCACAACCTTGACGAAACTAACTATAAGTTTAAGAATATATTATTGTAATAATTTATGAGAAATGACAATCAAAAGACATAATATGATATCATTTATAATATTTTTTAATAATATTTTTAATAATAATTAAAAATATAATATGATGTCATTTATAATATTTCAGTAATTCAGTAAGATGTTGTACACTCCATTAGAAAACACAATAACAGTTGAAAACTAGTTAAAAAAAATGAACAAAAAAATGATAATTTTTTTTGAGTATTTTAGATATTTTTAAATAAAAAAGTGTTTAAAAAATACACAGAATATTTTTTAACCGATCCAAAACCGAAGGCCTTTTATTAGGGTTTTAAGACAGCAACTTCCGTTTTTGGGAAATGATAACTGAGAGGTGCAGCTGGAGTGAGTGCCCTATGCAGAGAAGGGTCTTAACAGAACCCACGTTATGGCCCACCAACCCTTTGCTGAGCAGCAATATTGCTATAACTGTTCCTCCTCCAAAATAAAAAAAAAAAAATAATAATAATCTTGCAACTTACTCCCACGATCATCCCATTTAACAAGATGCTTTGTAGTCTTCCGCCCATCTAGCTGACATCATTAATCCAAAATCTCGAACAAAAAAAAAAAAGTCTTGAATGTACAATCGCTGAAACCTCAGGCTCTCCCTGGTATGGTTTGAATTTTGAAACATGGAAGACAACATGGAGCAAGCTTCAGGTGCCATTTCTCACTTTCTATGTAACGATTCGAATTTGCTCTCGTGTCTTGAGTGGGCCACAAAATTGATTAAGAGAAAACTTAGTGTAAGATGGTCTACATGTCGATAGCATCGTATAGCAAGCACTTAGTCACTCACTGAGAACACCTTCCAAATCCTTAGGCCTCTTATACTGCACTTGTTTTATTCTATTATGGACTACCATCAGGTTCCTCTTAATAGTCTCTAGCTGTTCATCAATTCTACAGCTATCTATCAATCTCATTTATTACGAAAAGCATGTTTATCATTTTCTCATGCAGTTGAGAAAATCTCATTTATTATACAGTTAGAAAATTTTTCTGCTATCAGAGGAAATCTCTTTGTTATCATACCTCTGCAAGATCGAGCTCCTGTCAAAGATATCGATCATGGACCGATGTAACAAAAATAGTTTACGAACTAGAGGCTTCGTGAGTGAGTCTGTTAGTTGATTAGTCGTATGGATATGAGAGACACGAAGTTGATGTATAACAACTTGATCTCGCACAAAGTGAAAGTCGATGGCAATATGTTTTAGAGGATTATGAAATTCACCTGAAGAATATATCTATAAAGTGTAATAACACAAGTGTAATATGTTTAATAAAAAATCCTATGCAGTACTCTAGAAATAAACATATTGACATTAGACATTACTTTATATGAGATCATGTTAATAATCATGATGTAATCTTAGAATTTATTGTCACAAAATATCAATTGGCAGATATTTTTACCAAACCCTTGATTGAGGAACAATTTGATTTTATAAGAAGAGAATTAGGTATACTAAATTTCTCGGATACATTAGTTCCTCTTTAAATTTCTCAGACTTATGATATGTGTAATGAGCCATATGAATTTTTTTTATATACTAATTTTATATGATGTTTGTGTATGAATTGTCTCCTCTTATGGTATGAATTTTCTCCTCTTACAAAAGCAGAACTTATGATGTTTGTGTAAATGAGTGTGTGCATCACATAAAAATCTAGCAAGATGGAACCACACAATGTAAGCACCACTCATATTTACACCACACCACAATGCAAGCAGTACTCACTATCTGTAGGCTGTGGCACTGCCCAAGTGGCGGTAGCACCACCAGTGGTCATGGGTTGTAAGCGGTAGCATCGCCCAGCTGGTGGTGCCACCTCCCCCAACCTATCCTATATAAAGAACAAGTTAGGGCTGGTGGTAGAACCGACCCCAACTCATTCTACACCTTTCCAAAGTACTCCAAACCTTTTGATCCTCTTGCTCTCCCTCTAGCAACTCAAAAGAATCCCCATTTTTCTACTAAATCAAGGATCAATTTCAAACATCCTTTTGGTGATCACAAGGAGAAAAAACTACTAAGGTATTCCCTAAACCAATTGATTCCCCAGTTGCATTACTTATTCTTGTCTCTTATTTGTCTTCATAATTGTAGTCTTCATGACTTTTAGAAGATCCTCAAGGGACAAAAGGAAGAGGGAATTAGATAAAACCTATGACTCCCTAGTTTTCGATTCTCATCAACATACCCTTAAATTTCCAACCATAGAATCTAGAAATATTCATAAGGGTAAATATGTTGATTTAGAGGAATTAATTAATTTGGAACCTATTCAATGGTTTGCTAACCTAGATATCCTCTCGATCCTTCAAATATGTGAACCTATTTATCATAGACTTGTTAGATTGTTCTATAATAATTTGCATGTGGATGAACATGATAGGGTCTCCACTTATCTTTTAGGACATCATATACCCATTACGGATAGCGTAATTTGCAACCTTATAGGAATTATGGAGAAAGACAAAGGTTGTTATTTTAGAGGACAATGGGATGAAGCATCAGTTGGGACCACTTATTCTGAAGCCTTAGGAACCATCTTCGGTAATCCTAACTTGTCTTTCTTCCAAAAAACTGTGAATATTTACTACCTTTCAACACCAAACGACTTCATCACATCATGATAAGCATTATAATTCCAAAATAATATCATAATGATGAAGTTAACCAAATGGAAATAGGAACAATGTATTAGATTATGAAAGGACAAAAAAATTGTTTTGGCTACCTAATACAATAAAACATGATTGAACTATCAAAAAAGGATATGATGCTTCCATATGGTGGCCTGATCACAAGACTAATCCATCCTTATGACTTAGTTATCCCACTTGACAAAGAAATTATAAAACTAGATATATTTAATGTCATAAATAGAAACCTATTTTGAAAATTAAGGTGTATATTCAGAAATGGGATATGGACTAGATTACCTAGAAGGAGTAATCCTCTCCCACCTGATCTAGAACTTGAAACACCAATATTTAGGGGAAATCAATCTCCTCTTACTAGTCCCTTTGAGGCAATACCTCTAGTAGAGCAAGCACCCTCTCATCTACCGACGATATAGGGACTCGAATGGATCAATTTGAACAATGTCAAGATCAAATTTTAACTGAGTTACTGCAAATTCATTAATAACTTAATACATTGTTTAGACATTTTGACTTGCCACCACCAGAATAGCTGTGTATGTCCTTTTGCTGATGACAAAGGGGGAGAAGTTGACTAAATCCCTCTCTTTTATGTTGCTTACTTTGATGTTATAATCTTGTGCTTACTTTGATATTATAATCTTGTGCTTACTTTGATGTTGTGATCTCTTTAATGCTGAGAATTTCTAATGTTACCATACAATGATTCTTAATATTGTGAACTTTTGAATGCTACAAATTATAAAAGTTATATCATGATAATATTTCATGCAAATAGTAATGAAAGGCTATGCCTGAAACATTTTATCATGCATAAAGTGATTGTGCATTTAATATCTTAGTGACTTTAAATATGATTGGTATCGTCGAATACATACTTGAAAAATATGTATCAAAATGTTTGCTTGAAACGTAATATGATGACTTGTAAATACATTATTCCTAATATCATGCTTGAATTCGTATCATTTTGATAAATGTCTTTCATTATGATAAGGTATCATAAGCTTAACTTGTTATTTACAATTGATATCATGCCATGGAACGATGAATTGTCATCTTGCTAAATTTCATATTCGAAATTCATATCATATTTGAAAATGATGATTGTTTATTATCATTGGACTTGAAAATGGATGTCATGCTTTGACATCATTTTGATTGATAAATATGTGGGATCGTATTAGTAAATTATGATAAGTATCATAATGTGCATATTGATAAGTTTTAATAAATATGACTTATCGGTTTGATACTTGAATTCAAATGCTTGAATTCAAGAATGTGTTTTCTCAAGAATGATATATAGATAGGGGGAGTTAAGGTTAACTCCGTCACCAATTGGTTATCATCATCAAAAAGGGGGAGATTGTTGAATCTCAGATTTTGATGATAAAATCAATTGGTAAATTGTTTGATCTAATCTATGTATTAAGAAAAGTGTGCAGGATTAACTATGATAGTAGTAAGACATAAAGCAAATGCTGTGCTAGAGTCAAGATCGAGATTTTGTTAAAAGTTCGAGAGTTCGTCGGAAGTCCAGGCGTTCATCAGAAGTTCTACCGAAACCAACCGAGAAGTCCAGGAGCTTGCCAAAAAAGCTCATAAGAACTCACGAAGAAGATCGTCGTAAAGTCCAGGAGCTTACCAAAAGTCCGCTGGAACATTGCTGAGAGATAATCAGAAGTTCACTAAAAGATTATCGGAAGCTCGCTGGAATAACAATTGATGTACCGAAACTAGAATACTTTGATAAATGTCTTAATTATCATAGTTAGATCATAAATTGAGTTAGAATTGGGAGGTGATCCCACTAACTTAGTAGAGGCCAACGAGGCCCTTAACAGGACTGAATTGGACCGGATTGAATAGCACATTCATCACCTGAAATCACGATCGGTGGTGGCACCACTTAGGACTCGATCTCCCAAGTGTTCTGGGTGGTGGTACCACTAACTATTAATGCTGTCAAGCAGTGGTACCACCCTAGTCAAGCGGTGGTACCGCCCCAATCAGGCGATGGTACTATCTGCCAAGTGTTATAGGCGATGGTACCACTAACTATTAATGCTATCAAGCGGTGGTACCACCCCTATCAGGCGGTGGTACTACCCCTATCAGGCAGTGGTATTGCTTCTATCAGGCGGTGGTATCGCCAAAGCTCGGTCTCTGAGCTCTGTCAGGCAGTCGTACTGCCCAGACTAAGCAATGGTACCACCTAGTGTCAGTTTGTAAGCGGTAGTACCGCCCAATAATGGTGGTGGTACTGCTAGTACATTGAAATATGGGGAAGTGATATATTTTGGCTCTAATTCAGAAGCCATTGGGGCCTATAAATATCCCACCATTTTCTGCATGAAAGAGCACAAAAGTGTTAACATAATCTTGAATTCCTATAGTATTAAAGTGTTGTAAATGTGAGAAAGAGTCCTCCCCTCCCTCTCTTAACTTTGTAACCATCGAAGAAAGAAGAGTGAGGCTTATAAGGGTTATCTCCTAAACCCGGTAAAATGAGAAAGAGCTGTAAAAGGTGGTTGGTCTTTGCCTATTGAAGGAAGGCCATTAGTGGACATCAATGACCTCGACAGAGGAGGAATCCAAAGTAGATGTAGGTCACAATGACTAAACCACTCTAAATTCTGGTTTGCATTTTTATTTGAGCAATTTATACTATTGCAATCTTCCTTAACTTTCTCTTATGAATGCCATCAAGTTCAATATCTTTCCAAAATAGATTTAATTGGAATGAGTATTTTTCGAAATCAATGATTTTTCCGCTGCACTAATTCACCCCCCCCCCCCTTCTTAGTGCCGCCCTTGATCCTAATAATAGATACATAGTAATTGTGCATAAATAGGTCCAATAGATTGAATTTTTCTGTATCATCTAGGGACTACATGTTTGGATCGTAAAAATACTAAGAGGGGGAGGGGTGTGAATTAGTGCTTTAAAAATGGAGAAACGATATGAAAATTCGTTCAATAAAATCGGTATCGAAAATGTGTTTAACATAGAATATGAATAAGAGAAGTAAGCAATTAAATCAGTAAGCAATAGCAAAGAAGTGGTTCGGTCATTAATTAAGTAAGCAATGGGCGAAGATAAAAGGAAATGCACACCGAATTTATAGTGGTTCGGTCGTTAGCGACCTGCGTCTACTCCTGATTCCTCCTCCGTTGAGGCCATCAGCTTTCACTAATAATCTTATTTTTAATGGGCGAAGATCAACTATACTTATTACAATTCTTTTTCACTTTTCACAGGTTTAGGAGAGAATCTTTACAACTCTCTTTTACAAGGAATCCTCACACCTCCCTTAGAATGACTTAGAAGATTGACGAGGAAGGAACTCAACATTTTCAATAGAGTTTTCATACTTAGAATCATAAGTTTTTCATGCTCTTTTCTTGCTATCTTAAGTAAGAATGAGTGGGGTATTGATAGGCTCCAAATAATTTCAAAAATGAAGCAAAAAGGTCTCATCCTCAGGTTTTCAGGGTACTAGCGGTACTATCACCAATGTTGGGCAATACCATCGCTTGTAGCACTGAGCACTAGCAATACTATCGCTTAACACATTTTGGGAGACTATGTCCTGGCTATACTATCACCAGTCTAGGTGGTACCACCATTAGTTTGGGTGGTACCATGCCTGACACTAGCAATACCACCATCGGGTTTTCCAGAGACGTACACTCTATGCTTTCCAACTCATAGTCGGTTCCACCACTTGGTCTGGAAGTGCGATCACCTAACTCAACTTTAGGTCATTGAATTGGCCTTCCAATAGGCCCAATTCAACCCTGATTTAGGCCTAATGGGCCCTTAATTAGGTTGGCATGGTTACACCTAAAACTAACTCAATTAAAATGTAAACTACTTTGATCAAAACACAAACGATTACAAACATAAATCATATATTGTTCGACATATCACTAGTTCATCCAATGCTTCATCCGAACTCTTGGCACGTTGTGTTTTTCTTCAATGTATTGCTCGATCCATCGGCATGTTGATCTCCTGTAACATCTGATCTTTGCACAATGACTAATTCTTCTGGCTTGATGCTCGATCTCTGACTCTGACCCAACATCTGATTCTACTACTTCAATCAATTTGCCTTTTAATGATCGAAGTTAGTCCTGTGTCACTTTTGTCAAATACTGATTAGATCATAAACTCATCAATTAATTTTATCATCAAAATTCAGGATTCAATAATCTCTCCCATTTTGATGATGATAACCAATTGATGATGGGGTTTTAACTAAAGTCCCCTTATCTATATGTCATATAAAAATAAACTTGAATTCAGAAAGAGATAACCTTCTAATTTTAGTCTTTGAATTTAAGTCCAAACAATTTTAATGAATGTAACTTTCACACTTCATATGCATAGTTAACATATCATTGCATACATCATATGCATCATCATAATATCAAAGTATGAGTTAAGATTCCAAATCAAGGTACATCATAACATGCATAATTCCAAAACATAAAAATTCTAAATTATCATAACTTTGAGCATAACTTTAAATCGTCAAGGTATGATTCCAAAAAATTTCAAATCATCATAACTTTAGGCAAAACTTCAAATCATCAAGGTACATGCATGATTCCAAAACATTAAAATTTTAAATTATTATAACTTCTCCCACTTTGTTATCAACAAAAAAAGAGAAAAGTGCAAGTGTTTTACTTCTTGAGATATGCAAGCTAGTAATTTTTTGAGATATGCAAGTTAGTAATTTTTTTTGTTTCTCTTGAGATGTGCAAGCTCGCACTTCATTTTCTCCCCTTTATCATTATAAAAAAAGGAGAAGTGAGTGATACAATGGTGCAAAAATTTACATCAATATTCCAATCATCACATGAAAGATATCAAAGATCATGAAAGATCAAGTCATGAATATAAAAGATCATGATTCATTTTGATAAATCTCTTCTTTTATAAATAGTGAAAAGAAAGAATCATAGTAAACAATTTTGATTCAAAAGAAAACTTAAGTCATGAGAAATCAAGATAATGATCCATAAAAAAATATATGATAACAATTCATTCGTTTGGAAGATTCAATATGCCTAATTCTCTTCTAATAAAATCAAATTGTTTCTTATTCAATGGTTTAGTAAAAATATCTACTAATTGATGTTTTGTATCAATAAAATTTAAAGATATATCATGATTATTAATATGATCCCTAATAAAATGATGTCTTATACCAATGTGTTTAGTTCTAGAGTGTTGAATGTGATTCTTGTTGGGAAATCATGGGGGCGACATCACATGCATAGCGGAAGAACAAGAAAACAAAATCCCCGATTCCCAAAGAGATGTTCGTTGTCGTGCGAAGATTGATACGCAAAAATCCACGAAACATGAAACTGTGTATAGATTGTGTTACCTAGGGAGATCGTATATCCCTGTTTCCTTGCAGATCCTTAGGAGAGGGTGAAGGAGGTCAAGCATCCTCCTCTCTAGCGATGATCCACACAGTAGGGTTGCGACGACGCTCCTCAAGACTCCAGGCCTGCTCTGAGGTAGAGAGGAAGAGGAGAATAGGAAAGGCAAGCAAAGGCTCTAGCCTATGAGGCTCTGAATCCCTCCTATTTATAGAGGTCCCCTGTCAAACCCTAATGGGTCCTCCCCTAGTGGGTATTGGATCTGCATCCAATAAGACAAGGGCTCCGTCGGATATCTCATATCCGAACCTCTACTCATCGCAATGCCTACCATATGTGTGTGACCCTCTAGGCCTAATATCGAGCTGGCCGTGAGTCATACCTGTCAGAACTCCTTCTAACTCAGTGAATTATTATCTCTGTAATAATTCACTTGACTCATCGACTACGGAAGTACTAGGCCACTACGCCGTAGTCCCCAAACGATACAGGGGAATCCAATCCATTAGACCTGTCTATCCTCAGTTACCGTGTACCTATAGTCCCTCATCCATCTAATATCCCAGAGACCGTATATCGAGCATGGTGCTGTCAGACCTATACGGTTTCTACTCGAGTCTCGCTCTAATCGGATTCTCCCGGAGAACTATTTCTCTCTCAACCCGAATGACCCTGGCCAGGGATTTGTCTGAGCTAGCAAGAACACATGGGATATTCCTCTCATGACGCCGAGAGTGGATGACCCTCTATCGACACTCAATAGCCCTCGTAAGGTCGACTACCACTCCCAATGACCAGTTGTACTAGATCTGGGACAGCCAAACCTATAAGTCTGGTATCAAAGAGTGGAGCACTAATAGAAGACATCCTTGGTGTCTCAAGTCTAAGGACCAGATACACCACTAGGACTACGGAATCGCTGTCTGACAATAAGGCATCATCAACCATCCAGCATTCCGTAAGCGGATCAATCAGTGAACTCATTCTCCAATGAGCACCTGTACTGTATCCCTAGTGTCCCTACACAAGCAGCTATGAGACCAACTGCATCCATCATATGGACGGGTATACAGCACACCAGTCTATCCGGTTATCACAATGTCCCACTCGAGTAACCTATGACCGGGATTGTTTAGGATATGTGTTTAAAGGTGAATCGATCTCATTATCGTGATCTCATCACGATCCGATTCCCATTGCACAAATCCAAGGACATCACAATATATATATGCACATATGCAATAGTTATAAAATGATATACGCCAAAATATAATAAGCAAAAAAGATTCTGTATCAAGTCACACGTGCC
Source organism: Musa acuminata AAA Group (assembly GCF_036884655.1). Lineage (NCBI taxonomy): Eukaryota > Viridiplantae > Streptophyta > Magnoliopsida > Zingiberales > Musaceae > Musa > Musa acuminata. Next base: position 10,217,651 of record NC_088328.1, on the reverse strand, counting down.
ATCACTCACGTGATTGGCTTGCTGGGCACCTATGACTAGCAATTCTTTATTAAAAAAATTACACTAGTATTATCATATTTTATAGGGATGTTTTTTAAGTAAAGTTTATAGTTTTCTAAGGTGTTTTTTATCTAAATTACTTGTGCATAACATGCACCTGCTGCTACAAATTCAGCCTCAATTGTAGATATTGTAATATAATTTTATTTCTTGGAAGATCAAGAAACAAGTGTATGACCTAGAAGTTGACATATTCCAAAGATACTTTTTCTATCTATTCTACATCCAATAAAGTCAGTATCAACATAAGCAATAAATTTAAAATTTTTAAATTTTAGATACCATAATTCTAGATTAGGAGTTTCTTTTAAGTATCTAAATATCCTTTTAACTACTTTATAATGAGATTATTTAGGGTTAGATTAAAATCTTGTACAAAGTCTAACACTAAACATAACATCAGGTCTAGTTGTTGTGAGGTATAGTAAACTACCTATCATATCTCTACAAGTCTTTTGATCAAAGCATTCTCTTTCATTGTCCATATCTAATTTGGTAGAGATGGTCACTGATGTATTAATGGTCTTAGCACTATCCAAGTGAAATTGTTTTAGTAGATCCAAAGTATACTTAGTTTGACTAACAAAAGTTTCCTCACTTAGTTACTTAATTTACAATCCTAAGAAAAATGTCAATTCAACTATTAAACTCATTTCAAATTCTTGGCTCATACTTTTGATAAATGATTCATATAAAGATTCATTTGTAGAACCAAAAATAATATCAAAAAAATTATTTTTTAAAAATATTTGAATAATACTTTTGACAAATGATTCAACAAAAATTTGAATAATAAAAAAATTATTTTAAAAATATTTAATAAATAATATGGTATTGACCTTGCCTTTCAAAAAATTATTCCTAATAAGAAATAAGCTAAATCTCTCATACCAAGCCCTTGGGGCTTACTTCAACCCATAAAGAGCCTTAGATAACTTAAAAATATAGTATGGAAAAAGAACATTCTCAAATCCGAGTGATTGCTCAACATAAACTTCTTCGTAAATAAAACCATTAAGAAAAGCACTTTTGATATTTATTTGAAATAACTTAAAATTATTACAATATACATAAGCAAGTAGTATCTTAATGGCTTCTTGTCTTACCACAAGAGCAAAGATTTCTTCATAGTCGATATATTCTTCTTAGTTAAAACCTTTGGTCACTAATCTAACTTTATTTCAAACCATGATACTAAGTTCATTTTGCTTATTCCTAAAGACATATTTAGTGTCAATTATAAGATGATTACTATGTCTAGGTATAAACATCCATACCTTATTTCTCTCAAATTTATTTAATTCTTCATACATTGCAAAAACACATGAGTCATCTTTAAGAGCATCGTCAATGCATTTAGGTTCAATTTGAGACAAAAAGATAGCATTTGCATAAAAATATTTAAATGAAGAACGAGTTTAAATATCTTTTAATATATTTTCAATAATTAGCTCCTTAGGATGTGCATCTACATACATCTATTCCTTGGGTAAGAATTCCTTAGAAGTAGATGCATCCAAGTTGCTTAGGAGAGGAGAATTTTTATTCAAATTTAATGTATCAAAATCAAAATCATCATCAAAATTATTTTTTTTAAATTTAGATGACTCATTAAAAATAATATGGATAGATTCCTTAATAAAAAATTTTCTTTTATTGAAAACTCAATAAGATTTAGAATAGAGGAATATCTAATAAAAATGCTTTCATCGGATTTTGCATTAAATTTTCCTAAGGCATCATTTTTATTTAAAATAAAATATTTACAATAAAAAATTTTAAAATATTAAATGTTGGGTCTTTTGTTGTTCCACAATTCATAAGAAATTTTGGATAATAGGGGTCTTATGAGAATCCTATTCATGATATAGCATGTCATACTAACGGCTTTGATTCTAAAATATTTGGATAGATTATGTTCATTAAGTATAGTTCTTGCCATCTCTTGTAAACTCCTATATTTTCTCTCAACAACTATAATTTATTGTGGATTTCTTAGAGTTAAGAAATTATGATCATATCCATTCGAATCATAAAATTCTTAAAAATCATGGTTTTTAAATTCACCACCATGATCACTATGAATAGAGTAAATCATAAAATCATTTTTATTTTGAACTTATTTATAAAACTTTAACAAATATTTAAAATGATTACTTTTATATGTTAAGAAGTATATACAAGTATATCTACTATAATCATCAATAATTACAAAAACATATTTACTACCTCGATATCAATTGGTCTAAATAAATCTATATGAATTAATTATAATGGTTAAGTGGGACTCACTTGATTTTTAGGTTTAAAGTGACTCTTTATTTGTTTACTTAGTTGACATGCATCATAAACTTTATCTTTGACAATTTTAATTCTAGACATACCTCTTACAAGTTTTTTAGTTGTAATTTATGAAATCAACTATTGGAAAATCTTGGGGGCGACATCACATGCGCAGTGGAAGAATAGGAAAAAAAAACAAAATCCCTAATTTTCCAAAAAGATGTTCGTCGTCATGCGAAGATTGGTGCAAAAATCAATAAAACAAACTGCGTATAGAATAGATTATGTTACCTAGGGAGATCGTATATCCTTGTTTCCTTGCATATCTCGAGAAGAGGGTGAAGGAGGTCAAGCATCCTCCTCTCTAGCGGTGATCCACACAACAGAGCTGCGATGACGCTCCTCAAAACTTCAGGCCTACTCTAAGGTGGAGAGGGGGAGGAGAATAAGAGAGGCAAGCAAAGACTTTAGCCTATGAACCACTGAATCCTTACTATTTATAGAGGCCCTCTGTCAAACCCTAATGGATCCTCCCCTAGTGGGTATTGGATCTACATCCAATTTCCCAAGTCCTTTTAGATTAGTGGATCTCTATCCAATAATCTTTCATGGGCTCTTATTGGATCTCGTCCATCGGATCCAATAATTCAGAGGCTTATTGGATATCCAATAAGATAGGGGCTCCGACAGATATCTCATATCCGAACCTCTACTCATCGCAATGCCTACATATGTGTGTGACCCTCTAGGCCGAATATCGAACTGGCCGTGAGTCATACCAATGAGAACTCCTTCTAACTTAGTGAATTATTATCTCTATAATAATTCACTCGACTCATCAACTACGAATGTATTAGGCCACTACGCCGTAGTCCCCAAACGATATAGGGGAATCCAATCCATTGGACCTATCTGACCTCAATTACCGTATACCTATAGTCCCTCATCCATCTAATATCCCATAGACTGTATATTGGGCATGGTGTTGTCAGACCCATACGGTTTCTTCTCGAGTCTCGCTCTAATTAGATTCTCCTAGAGAACTCTTTCTCTCTCAATCCAAATGACCTTGGCCAGGGATTTGTCTGAGCAAAAACATATGAGATATTCCTCTCATGATGCTGAGAGTGGATGATCCTCTATTGACACTCAATAGCTCTCGTAAGGTCGATTATTACTCCCAATGACCAGTTGTACTAGATCTGGGACATCCAAACCTATAAGTCTAATATCAAAGAGTGGAGCACTCATACAGGACATCCTTGGTTTCTCAAGTCTAAGGACCAGATACACCACTAGGACTATGAAATCGCTATATGATAATAAGCCATTATCTACCATCAAGCATTCCGTAAGCGAATTAATCAATGAACTCATTCTTCAATGAGCACCTGTACTGTATCCTTAGTGTCCCCACACGAGCAGCTATGAGACCAGCTCCATCCATCATATGGATGGGTATACAGCACACCAGTCTGTTTGGTTATCACGATGTCCCTCTCGAGTAACCTATGACTGGGATTATTTAGGATCTATGTTTAAAGGTGAATCAATCTCATTGTCGTGATCTCATCACGATTCGATTCCCATTGCACAGATCCAAGGACATCACAATATATACATACATATATGCAATAGTTAATATAAAGTGATAAATTCTAAAATATAATAAGCAAAAAGATTTCGTGGCAAGGCACACGTGCCATTACTCATGTGATTGGCTTGTTGGACACCTATGACTAGCATCAACTTTATACTTGCATGACCTAATCTCCTATGCCAAAGCCATGCATCATCGTTTAAAATTGAAAAATAAGTTTCATCACAAAAATCATCAAGATCAATAGTATACACATTATTAGTCTTTAAGACAATTATAGATTTATTTTTGTGTGGTATCTCTATAATGCAAGCATTAGATTCAAATTTAATGTTATATCCCTTAGCACACAACTGACTAATGCTTAGTAAGTTATGTTTTAAACCATCTACTAATAAAATATCTTCAATCAAAAGGTTTGATTTGTTACATATATTTTCTTTGCTAATAATTTTTCCTTTGTTGTTGTCTCCGAAGGTAACATATCCTTCATAATGACTAGTGAGCTTAGAGAAATATGTTGGATATCCAGTCATATACCTTGAGAATCTATTATCAAGATACCATCTCTTACTCCTAGCTTTCGATTATAGACATATCTACAAGAAAGGGAAGTTTGCTTTTGGTACCCATTTAACTTTAGGTACCTCATGATTAGATCTACCTATCTTAACTATTGGCATTAAGTTATTTATGGTTCCTTTAGGAACCCAAACTAATTTATACTAGCTATATTTTTTAAATAAATATTTATAAGCATAATGACCACATCTACCATAAAAATTACATTTATCTTTAGGGGAAACATGTAATGTGGGTCCTTTAACAATTATAGTTGGCTTTTGTTGAGTGTTATTACTCATAAAGTTAATTCCTTCCTTTCTATGTACATGATCTTTATTAGCAATAATCATGTTTAATAATTTGTTTCTAATTTTAAAATTTTCTAATGATTGTTATAATAACAAATTTTCATTTTTGACTGAGTCCAACTCTTCACATTTAGGGCAAGAAATTAATATGTAATTATCAAACTTATTTTTCAATTTATCAAATTTACTAAAGTGACAAACATTATCCTTTTTTAGCAATTCATATTTCTTACAAACTAATTTAAATTCATCATATAAATCATGAAATGGAACAAGCAATTCATCATAAGATAAAAAGGTTTTAGTTGAGTCGATAAAAAGGTTTTAGTTAAGTCACATACCTTGTCATTGAGAGCTATTAAAGCGTAGTTTGCCACCTTATCTTCATTGGTTTACTCTTTGTCTTCTGATACACTAGATTTGTCCTAAGTCGCCTTGAGTGCTTTCTTTTTTTTATTGAGAAATCTTGAGGGTGACATAACATGTGTAGCGGAAGAATAGAAAAAAAATCCCCAATTTCCTAAAAAGATGTTCGTCATCGTGCAAAGATTGGTGCGCAAAATCAGTAAAACTTAAAAATACATATAGAATAGATTGTGCTACCTAGGAAGATCATATATCCTTGAATCCTTACAGATCTCTAGGAGAGGATGAAGGAGGTCAAGTGCCCTCCTCTCTAGCGGTGATCCACACAACAGGGCTGCGACGATGCTCCTCAAAACTCCAGGCCTACTCTGAGGTGGAGAGGGGGAGGAGAATAAGAGAGGCAAGCAAAAACTATGGCCTATGGATCCCTCCTATTTATAGAGGTCCCTTGTCAACTTAACCTTGTGGATCCTCCGCTATTGGATATTATATCTCCATCCAACTACCCAAGTCTCTTAGATTAGTGGATCTCTATATATAATCTCTCATGGGTGCTTATTGGATCTTATCAATAAGATCCAATAATTCAGGAGCTTATTGGATGTCCAATAAAATAGGGGCTCCGGCGGATATCTCATATCCGAACCTCTATCATCGCAATACCTACCATATGTGTATGACTCTCTAGGCCCAATATCGAGAAGGTCGTGAGTCATACCTGTCAGAACTCCTTTAGGCTCAGTGAATTATTATATCCATAATAATTCACTCGACTCATCGACCGAAGACGTACTAGGCCACTACGACGCAGCCCCTAGACAATACAGGGGAATCCAATCCATTGGACATGTCTGTCCTCAATTACCATATACCTATAGTCCCACATCCATTTAATATCCCAAAGATCGTATACCGGGCATGGTGCTGTCAGACCTATACGGTTTCTACTCGAGTCTCGCTCTAATCGGATTGTCCCAAAAAACTCTTTCTCTCTCAATCCAAATGACCCTGGCCGAGGATTAGTTTGAGCAAGAACACATGTGACATTTCTATCATGACACCGAGAGTGGATGATCATCTATCAACACACAATAGTCCTCGTAAGGTTGACTGCTACTCCCGATGACCGACTGTACTAAATTTGGGATATCCAAACCTATAAGTCTGGTATCAAAGAGTGAAGCACTCATATAGGACATCCTTGGTGTCTCAAGTCTAAGGACCAGATATACTATTGGGACTACGAAATCACTATCTAACAAACCATCTGAGATTCCGTAAGCAGATCAATCGGTGAACTCATTTTCCAATGAGCACTTATACTATATCCCTAATGTCCCCATACAAGCAGCTATGAGACTAGCTGCATCCATCATATGGATGGGTATACAGCACACCAGTCTGTTCGGTTATCTCGATGTCCCTCTCGAGTAACCTATGATCGGGATTATTTAGGATATGTGTTTAAAGGCAAATCAATTTCATTATTGTGATCTTATCACGATCCGATTCCCATTGCACAAATCCAAGGACATCATAATATATATATATATATATATATATATATATATATATATATATATATATATATATATATATATATATATATATATATATATATATATATATATATATATGCAACAAAAATATAAAGTGATAAATGCCAAAATATAATAAGCAAAAAGATCACGTGTCAAGTCACACGTGTCATCACTCACGTGATTACCTTGTAGGGCACATCTGACTAGTAATCTCCCACTTTACCTAAAGCCAATCACTTATGTGTATAATCCCCATCAAACCCCTGTGACGCTCAAAGACAATCTGAGACAATTGCTTTGTCAGTGGATCTGCAATGTTATCTTCGGATGAAACTCTTTCTATTACTACATCTCGTCGGGTCATAATATCTCTAATAAGCTGAAACCTTCTCAAAATACTTTTGAAGAGACCTAGGTTCCCTTATTTGAGTAATCAATGCGTAGTTGTCGCAATATAAGGGAATCGACTCCTTGCTGCCTAGCACGACTCCTATATCTATGATGAACTTCTTCATCCAGACTCCCTACTTTGCTGCCTTTATTGTAGCAATGTACTCCGCTTCTGTGGTCGAGTCAGTAGTAGTATCTACTAGTCATAGGTGCCCAGCAAGCCAATCACGTGAGTGATGGCACGTGTGACTTGATACAGAATCTTTTTGCTTATTATATTTTGGCGTATATCACTTTATAACTATTGCATATGTGCATATATATATTGTGATGTCCTTGGATTTGTGCAATAGGAATCAGATCGTGATGTGATCACAATAATGAGATCGATTCACCTTTAAACACAGATCCTAAATAATCCCGGTCATAGGTTACTCGAGAGGGACATCGTGATAACCGGACAAACTGGTGTGCTGTATACCCATCCATATGATGGATGCAGCTGGTCTCATAGCTGCTCGTGTAGGGACACTAGGGATACAGTACAGGTGCTCATTGGAGAATGAGTTCACTGATTGATCCGCTTACGGAATGCTGGATGGTTGATGATGCCTTATTGTCAGACAACGATTCCGTAGTCCTAGTGGTATATCTGGTCCTTAGACTTGAGATACCAAGGATGTCCTATATGAGTGCTCCACTCTTTGATACTAGACTTATAGGTTTGGCTGTCCTAGATTTAGTACAGTTGGTCATTGGGAGTGGTAGTCGACCTTACGAGGGCTATTGAATGTTGATAGAGGATCATCCACTCTCGGCGTCATGAGAGGAATATCTCATGTGTTCTTGCTCAGACAAATCCTTGGCCAGGGTCATTTGGGTTGAGAGAGAAATGTTTCTCTAGGAGAATCCGATTAGAGCAAGACTCGAGTAGAAACCGTATGGGTCTGATAGCACCATGCTCGATATAGGATCTCTAGGATATTAGATGGATGAGGGACTATAGGTACACGGTAACTGAGGACAGACATGTCAAATGGATTGGATTCCCCTGTATCATCTGGGGACTATGGCATAGTGGCCTAGTACGTCCGTAGTCGATGAGTCAAGTGAATTATTATAGAGATAATAATTCACTGAGTTAGAAGGAGTTCTGACAGGTATGACTCACGGCCAGCTCGATATTGGGCCTAGAGGGTCACACACATATGGTAGGCATTGCAATGAGTAGAGGTTCGAATATGAGATATCCGACGGAGCCCTTGTCTTATTGGATGCAGATCCAATACCCACTAGGGGAGGACCCATTAGGGTTTGACAGGGAACTTCTATAAATAGGAGGGATTTAAAGCCTCATAGGCTAGAGCCTTTGCTTGCCTTTCCTATTCTCCTCCCCCTCTCCACCTCAGAGCAGGCCTGGAGTTTTGAGGAGCGTCATCGCAGCCCTGCTGTGTGGATCACCGCTAGAGAGGATGACGCTTGACCTCCTTCACCCTCTCCTAAGGATCTGCAAGGAAACAGGGATATACAATCTCCCTAGGTAACATAATCTACTCTATACGTAGTTTTAAGTTTCGTGGATTTTGCGTACAAATCTTTGCACGACGACGAACATCTCTTTGGGAATCAGGGATTTTATTTTCTTGTTCTTCCGCTGCTGCACATGTGATGTTGCCCCCAAGATTTCCTAATAGTATCTTGCTTGGAAATCTTCCAGTATACTGCTCCTCCATTCAATGTGTATACATACCTCGAATTCGACTTGCTATCATCGACATCGGAGTAACAACTTGAGTCCATGTAACCTTCAACCCTAAGGCTACTACCTCCATATACTAGTAAAAGATCCTTAGTTCTTCTCAAGTACTTAAGGATATACTTTACAGCTTTCCAGCGATCCAAGCCTGGATCCGCTTAATACCTGCTTGTGACACTCAGAGCATGCACTATATCAAGCCTGGTACATAGCATGGCATACATGATAGGCCCTATTACTGAGGCATAGGGTATCCTATCCATGTTTACCCTTTCTTCAGGAGTCTTTGGGGATATACTCTTAGAAAGTGATATCTCATGTCTCATCATTTTGAGACCTCACTTGGAATTTTCTATGCCAAACCTTTTGAAATTGTGTCTATGTACTTGAACTAGGATAAGCCAAGCATCCTCTTGGATCTATCTCTATAGATCTGAATCCCCAAGATATAGGATGCTTCCCCTAAATCCTTCATAGAGAAGTGTCTAGATAACCAAGCTGCTGCTCAAGTTTGCTGAATTGTTGGCTCTCCCTTAGTTTGCTGCTTAAGTTATACCAAAAAGCTGCTGCATGCTTTATACAAAACCTTCTCCATTTATACAAAACCTTCACCTGTTTCTCTATACTATAAAATTTTATAATTAGTTTCATAAAATTCCAAGAAACATTACATAATGTCATCAACCATTTAATTTTGAGCATGGCCTCATGATCATTAAGAGGGAGGAGGAAGAAATATGCAATTATCTTTTGGTCTTGTAGTAATAGTTTCACCTACAGACATCTTTGGTCACACTTTAGGATTCTTCCGTCGATGACCTTTATGTCAAACTTGCTGCAATTCTCGATAGTTAAAGCCATATGGACAGCAACCTTACTGTTTAGGAAGTTATTAGTGCTGCCCATGTTGATGAGAATAGTGATGATCGGTTATTGTTTGAGAAGGCCTCCAACTTTCATCGTTTGTGGGCTTGAATAGCCGGCTAGTGAGTGTACTGTAACATTGGTTGGTTGTGGCTCTTCTTCTGCATCTTCTTCTTTATGTTCAAGGCTCTTTTCTGAATGTTTAATGACATTTTCTTCTACTAGTTCAATCATAAGAAGTCTTCCTTTTCTACAGCAATTCTCGCGGCTCCATGGCTCGTCGTAGTGCCAATATAATCCCTTTGCAAATCGCTCCCGAAGCTCTTCTCTTGTCAAAGTTTTTGGTGCAGACACTCGATTAATAGTAGGGGGGTTGAGGGCTTCGGTATTACTAGTTGGGGAGCAATCCTAGTCCCTCGGGCTTCATGGTTCACCAACCTTGTCGACCATCACTTCTCTCAACCTATACATGTATTTAACTCGACAACAAAAGAAAGATCTTAATATCACAGATTTATAGGTATATACTATGACATATGAGTAGGAAATTAATGCTAAATTCGAAGCCTTTGAGGTGCGAATGGAGGATAAGATTCAGACGCTCTTTATCGGACTCAGATTTAACCGACCACCAAGCCCAAAGAAATCACATCAAGAAGAGAGCTCTGCCCAATCGCACCAAGCCTAAAGAGATTACTTCTAAGGGAGGGGAGGCTCTATGACTGACCCCAACTATCCACGTATAAGGGTGGACTTCCCTAGATGGGAAGAAGGAGACTCGATTAGTTGGATCTCGTGCGTAGAGTGATATTTTCAGTACTACAAAACTGCAGATGCATCCATGGTGGAAATTGTGGCTATACATCTTAAAGGGGATGCTATACAGTGGTTTGACTGGTTTGAACACACTTATGGAGTCCTTTTATGGTGACAATTCAAAGAAGGACTGCTGATCCGCTTCGGACCAACCCATTACGAGAACATTGATCGACAACTAGCAAAGATCCGACAAACCTCTACCATTCAAGAGTACCAAATCAGGTTTGAAAGGTTATCTAATCAAACTCATGATTAGTCTCAAAAATAACTATTAGGGACCTTCATTAAGGCTTGAAGCCGGAGATCTAGGGAGAAGTTAAAACGCGATAACTATACACGCTTATGGCAACCATCTCCTTCACATGATTTCAAGTTCGTCGAAAAATTTTAGCGGTTTGCGACGAAAATTTATAATAACACAAAATCATTTTTAGAGATGAAATCCTTAATAGATCAATATTAGACAAGATGATCTATGAAGTGTATAAGAAATTTCATTCAAAAAGGATTGCAAATAGATCGGTTAAGGCAACAATATGTGGCTAAAATTTTCTACAGATTTTCAAGTATAGTAGATTAGACGTAAAAGATCAGTAGTTTATATTAAAAAAATTTCAATGAAATAAAAGAAAAATCTACTTTTAGGAAGTGTCAAAGCTATCATAAAAATTTTACAGAGATTTGGACAGAAAAAATATAGTAGCAAGATCAAACAAACTGTGCTATGCGGTTGAAATTTTACAGTGCAGATTTTTAAGTATAGTAGCTTAGACGTAAAAGATCAATAGTTTATATTAAGAATTTTTTGACAAAACCAAAGAAAAATCTACTGTTAGGAAGTGTCAAAGCTATCATAAAAATTTCGTAGAGATTTGGATAGAAAAAAATGCAGTAGCAAGATCAAACAAACTGTGCTATGCGGTTGAAATTTTACAATGCAGATTTTCAAGTATAGCAGTTTAGACGTAAAAGATCAATAGTTTATATTGAGAAATCTGCTGTTAGGAAGTGTCAAAGCTATCATAAAAATTTTGTAGAGGTTTAGATAGAAAAAATATAGTAGCAAGATCAAACAGATTGTGCTATGGCTGGAATTCTGCAATGTATCTTTCGTCATAGAGATGAAAACTTTACGATGAAAAGTTTATGCAACAATATAGGAATAATTTTTTTTTAGATTTTTAAATAAGGATAACTAAATTGCAGTAGCAATAAGGTAGGAAATCAGAACCTATTGTAATTCATGAGAAGATCAAAGAATGATCCGTGATAGTGGAGATGACGGCAGAATTCGATGACAATCTTTTAAGCAAATGTGGGAATTGCTTTGGGTGGTTGTAGAGGGCTGATGGATGGCTATGGAAGGGCAGCAAGATACCAAGAACACTGCTCTGATACCAGGTGTTAGAACCCTTGCAGATTCTAAACTTGGGGTTGATCTCTTTAGGGGATCGGCCTCCTTGGAACTCTATAGGGGTTCCTTCCTCCAAATTGCTGCTCAAAGGCTGTAGAAAAGATTCATCTATTGCTTATCAAAAGAGGATGAATACATGACTATTTATAGGATTTCTAAACCCTAACTCCTAATAGGACTTTTACTCAAGACTCCTACTCAATTAAGACTCCTACTCAAGACTCCTATTCCTTTACAACTCCTAATTCTTCTCTAAGAAATAACCTCCAAACCCTAGTCGGCCTCTTCACCTCTTTAATAGGGGTTGGCTTAGGTATATTTTACATAAATGCCCCTCTAAATTAGGACTCTCCTAGCTAGAGTCCTAACAGTTGTTTAGGTCTTTAGCTTCTTGTATCGCTATTACTTTTGAATCTCAATTTTTAGAAAGAGATCGTAAAATTTTATTAAGAAGTTCAAAATTCGAAAAACTTTTACCAAGTTCTTTTAAACTATTGACGACATCCGTAAAATGGGTGTACATTCAACAATAGTTTCGCTTGGTTTTATATGAAACAACTCAAAATCATGCATTAAAAGATTAATTTTAGAGTCTTTAACCATACCAGTGCCTTTGTGTGTGATTTCGAGTGTGTGCCAAATGTCAAAAGCTGTTTCGCAAGTAGAAACCCGATTAAATTCATTTTTGTTTAAGGCATAAAATAAGGCATTAATAGCCTTTGCATTTAAAGAAAAAGTCTTAATTCTCCAAATCATTCCAAATGTTCATTAGAAGAGAAGACCTTTAAAACTATTTTTAATAATATTCCATAAATCAAGATTCAAGAAAAGCAAGAAAACTCTCATATGAGTTTTCCAATAAGTGTAGTCCATCCCATTGAACATGGGAGGACGAACGATAGAAAATCCCTCTTGAAAGCCGAAAAGAGCTATTTCTCTTAATGTTAAATCAAATAATAAAAACATGACTCTGATACTAACTATTAGGAACGAGTCAGCACTAAGACTGGGGGGGGGGGGGGGGGGGGGGGGGGTGACTTAGTGCAGTGGTAAAAACGTCAATTTTGAAAAATATTCATTCGTTGAAAATCGATCAGAAAGATGTTAACTTAAAAACACTTACGTAAGCATGTAATAAGGAAATAGGGCAGTGAAGAAGTTTGAAGTAAGGTAACTTGCACAAATAGAAATGCAAACTTATTGTGGTTCGATCGTCGTGACCTATATCCACTCTGCCGATTCCTCTTCCATTGAGGCCACCGGCATCCACTAATGATCTTCCTTCAATGGGCGAAGATCAACTACCCTTTTACACTCTATCTCCTTTTCACGAGTTTAGGAGACAACTCTTACAACCTCTCTTTCTTAGACCTCACTTCTCCCTTTAGAAGAGTTTTCTAAATACTAGGAAGAAGGGATTGTAAATCCTAAGAGAGTTTTCAATTTTTCTTACCTCCTTTTTCAACTTAATTTTATGCTCAATTCTTGCTACTTCATGTAGGAATAGCTAGGGTAATAATAGACCCCAAATGGCTTCAAATAGAGCCAAAAAAGATTTCATCCCGGGATTCCCGAGTCCTGATGGTACCACTGCCTGTGTTGGACGGTACCACCTCCTACAACAATAACACTGGGCAGTACCATTGCCCAGTCTAGTGGTACCATCACTTAGGAGATTGTGTTTATTGAATCTCGTATTTCGATAATGAAATCAATTGATAATTGTTTATGATTTGATCTGCATTTTTAGTGACACAGGATGCTTCGATTAGGATGAGACAATTAAAGTAGGAAGAATCATGTTGTGCCGGAGGAAAACATGTTAGAAGATTGGATATCGGGCCGGAGGATCGGTTGATGTATCGATAGAAGGCTTCGGGCCATGGATTCGGGCATCGGGCCAAGAAGAGTGAATATTGCGCTAAGGATATCAGAGTTGCAGAGTCAACTGGTCGATTGGGCAATAGGCCGTAAGAGAGGATAATGTGCCGAAGAATTGAACGAAGCGTCGAGGGACCAATGACATGCCGGACAACATGATTAATGCTTAGTATTAATTGTCTAGATCGAAGTGTGTTTTACATGTGCAGGATTAACTACGATAGCAAGGCATGAAGCAAAATGAAGTCCCGGAGTCAAGGACATGATTTCGTTGGGAGTTCGAGAGTTCATCGAAAGTCCGGACGTTCATCGAAAATTCTGTCAGAACTAGCCGAGAAGTCTCGGAGCTTGCTAGAGAAGCTCGTCGGAACTCGCCAAGAAGATCGTCGTGAAGTCCAGGAGCTTGTCGGGAGTCTATCGGAAGATCGCCGGATAAAACCAAGACATAGGGACTTGTTCAGCTTAGCAAATGTCTTAGGAATCATAGTTAGTACGTAATTGAGTTTGGATTTAGGCTAACCCAATTAGGGGCCAGCGAGGCCCATATAAAGACTATGTTGGGCCCAATGAGAGACCCAAATAGTGTCCCAAGGAGTGGCACCATCGTGGCACATTCTTCGAGAATATGTTAGGCGGTAGTATCGCTAGTCTGGGCAGTTGTATCACCCCTGGCAGGGTGCCAAGCGGTGGTACTGCCAGTCTGGGCGGTTATACTGCCTAGCGTAGGAAGTGGTATTGCCTGTGCCCAGGAAACCCGGGATGAGATATTTTTAGGCTCCAAATTTGAATCAACTTGAAGCCTATAAATACCCCTCTCATCCCTGGTTAAAAGAGACAAGCACAGAGAGTTTAAAAGTGAAGAAACACTGCTGCAATCTCTTTAGAAATTTCCTCCTCCATTCTAAGTTTAGAATTCTATTAGAGAGGAGTGAGTGGTTGTAAGGGTTGTCTCCTAAACCCGTGAAAAGGAGAAGAGGGGTGTAAGAAGGAGGTTGATCTTCGTCTATTAAAGAAAGATCGATAGTGGATGTTGGTGTCCTCGACGGACGAGGAATCGACGAAGTCAATGTAGGTCACGATGACCGAACCACTCTAAAATCTGGTTTGCATTTTACTTTGAGTAATTGTTAGGACTCTAGCTAGGAGAGTCCTAATTGAGAGGGACATTCATGTAAAATCTACCTAAGCCGACGCCTATTAAAGAGGTGAAGAGGTCGGCTAGGGTTAGGAGGTTGTTTCTTAGACATGAATTAGGAGTTGTAAAGGAATAGGAGTCTTGAGTAGAAGTCCTATTAGGAGTTGGTTAGAAGTAGGAGTCTTGAGTAGGAGTCCTATTAGGAGTTAGGGTTTAGAAACCATATAAATAGCTATATATTCCTCCTGTTTTGATAAGCAATAGATGAATCTTTTCTGCAGCCTTTGAGCAGCAACTTGGAGGGAGGAACCCCTATAGAGTTCCAAGGAGGCCGATCCCCTAAAGAGATCAACCCCAAGTTTAGAATCTGCAAGGGTTCTATCACCTGGTATTAGAGCAGCATTCTTGGCATCTCGCTGCCCTTCCACAGCCATCCATCAACCCTCCACAACCGCCTAAAGCAATTCCCACAATTGCTTAAGAGATCGTTGCCAAATTTCGCCGTCATCTCCACCACCACGGATCATCCTTTGATCTCCCCATGAATTGCAATAGGTTCTGGTTTTCTATCTTACTGCTGCTGCAATTTAGTTATCCTTATTTAAAAATCCCAAAAAAATTATTCCTATATTGCTGCATAAATTTTTTGTCATAAAGTTTTCATCTCTACGACGAAAGATACATTGCAGAATTCCAAACGTATAGCACCGTCTGTTTGATCTTGCTACTGTGTTTTTTCTATCCAAATCTCTACGAAATTTTTATGACATCTTTGACATTTCATAACAGCAGATTTCCTTTGGTTTTGTCAAAAAATTCTCAATATAAACCATTGATATTTTACGTCTAATTTGCTATACTTGAAAATCTGTACTGTAAAATTTCAGCCGCATAGCACTGTTTGTTTGATCTTGATACTACATTGTTTCTATCCAAATCTCTACGAAATTTTTATGATAGCTTTGACACTTCCTAACAGTAGAATTCCCTTTGGTTTCATCAAAAAATTCTCAATATAAACCACTGATCTTTTACGTCCAATCTGCTATACTTAAAAATCTGTGCTGCAGAAAATTTCAGCCGCATATTGTTGCCTTAACCCATCTATTTGTAATCTTTTTTGAATGAAATTTCTTATATGCTTTATAGATCATCTTGGCTTCCATCTAAGATTGATCTATTAAGAAATTCATCTCTAAAAAATATTTTGTGTTGCTGTAAATTTTCGTTGTAACCCGCTGAAATTTCTCGACGAGAATTCTGCAATCGCAAATTGCACCAATTTCCTTGCTGTTATACTGCCAAAATTTTCTTGATTAAATTAGATATCTTTGCTGTCATATAAACCGTGATTTTTCTATCAATTCCCTCCTCAATTCTCTCAAGTTTTTGGTGGAAATTACGTTGAGAAACCGTTGTTTCTTCGACGACAATTCTACTCTTACAAGACAGCACATACTTGCTGCAACTTCCACTTATTTCTATCAAACCTTTGCTACCATCTACCATAGATCCAAAACTTTCATCTATAGCCCTAAAACTCCATCAAACCACACTCTCAAACTGCACCCAAAATAGCCACAAAACAAGCCTAAACCGTAGCCTACATTCACCAATCTACCAACCCTTTCGACCATCACCTCTCTCAACCAATACATGCCTTTAACCCGACAACAAAAGAGAGATCTTAACATCACAGATTTGATGACATATACTATGGCATCTAAGGAGGTAATCAATGCTAAATTCGAAGCCTTCGAGGCGCGAATGGAGGATAAGATTCGGATGCTCTTTACCGAACTCAGATTGGGCCGACCACTAAGTCCGAAGAAATCACATCAAGGAGAGAGCTTTGCCCAATCGCACCAAGCCCAAAGATATGACTTCCAAGAGAGGGGAAGCTCTATGACCAACCCCAACTATCCATGCATGAGAGTGGACTTCCCTAGATGGGAAGAAGGAGACCCGATTGGTTGGATCTCACGCGCGGAGCGATATTTTCGGTACCATAAAACTACGGATGCATCTATGGTGAAAATTACAGGTATACATCTTGAAGGGGATGCTATACAGTGGTTTGACTAGTTTGAACATACTTATGGAGTCCTTTCATGGCGACAATTCAAAAAAGGACTGCTGATCCGCTTCAAACCAACCGATTACGAGAATATTGACGGACAACTAGCAAAGATCCGACAAACATCTACCATTCAGGAGTATCAAACCAGGTTTGAAAGGTTATCTAATCAAACTCATGATTGGTCTCAAAAATAGCTATTGAGGACCTTCATTGAGGGCTTGAAGTCGGAGATCCGAGGAGAAGTTAAAGCGCGACAATCATATACGCTTATGGCAGCCATCTCTTTCGCACGACATCAAGAGGAGCAATTGAATCATGAAGCTTGGAGGACTAGAGTTGCTCCTCAACCAGAAATACTGAAGCCCTCAGCCCCCCTACTGTCGGTCGAGTCCCTGCACCAAAGAAGTTGACAAGAGAAGAGCTTCGGGAGCAATCTGCGAAGCGGTTATGTTGGCATTGCGACGAGCCATGGAGTTACAAGCATTGCTGTAGAAAAGGGAGACTTCTTATGATTAAACCAATAGAAGAAGAGGTCATTGAACATTCAGAAGAGAACCTTGAACATAAAGAAGATGTGGAAGAAGAGCCACAACCGACTGACATTACAGTACACACACTAGCCAGCTACTCAAACCCGTAAACGATGAAAGTTTGAGGCCTTCTCAAACAACAACCGATCACTGTTCTCATCGACACGGGCAGTACTACTAACTTCCTAAATAGTAAGCTTGCTATTCAGATATCATTACCTATCGAGAATCTATGCAGGTTTGATGTTAAGGTCACCGACGGACGGATTTTGAATTGTGATCGTAGGCGCCCGCAGGAGAAACTATTGCTTCAGGACCAAGAGATAATTGCAGATTTCTTCCTTCTCCCTCTTAACAATCATGAGGCCATGCTCAGAAATAAATGGTTGACGACATTAGGTGATATTTCTGTTAGGATCGAGAGCACTAAGAGGGGGGGGGGGGGGGGGGTGAATTAGTGCAGCGGAAATCTTTCAGCGATTAAAAACGAAAGCTGCGTTCGTTCGATAAAAACTATTTTGATGCAAAAGCCGATTCTAAGATTACTTATGATTAAGTGCAGTTTACGTCTAAACACAGTTTGCGTCTAAACGCAGTTTGCGTCTAAATGCAGATTGCGTCTAAGCTCATATTGCGTCTAAGAGCAGTTAGCGTCTAAGCGCAGTTTGCGTCTAAGCGCAGATTGCGTCTAAGTGCAGTTTGCGTCTAAACACAGTTTGCGTCTAAGCGCAGTTTACGTCTAAGCTCAGATTGCGTCTAAGCGCAGTTTGCAGTTATAAATGGAATCAAAACGTAAACTGCAAAGAAACTCGTTCGTAAAAGCACAGAAGACAGTTTGCAGTTATAAATCAAAACGTAAACGTAAACTGCAAGGAAACTCGTTCGTAAAAGCGCAGAAGACAGTTTGCAGTTATAAGTAGAATCAAAACGTAAATGTAAACTGCAATGTAAAGATCGTATAAAAACACCGATTTACGTCTGAATGCAGATTCGGAAAGATCAGAACTTAAAAACTTGTTCGTAAAAGCACAGAGAGCAGTAGCTATGTAGGAGGTTTGCAGTAATGATAAAGTGCTCAAAATAAAAGCAAACCAGAGATTTAGAGTGGTTCGGTCAGTCTTGACCTACTCCACTTTTGGCTTCCTCCACCGACGAGGTCACCGACGTCAACTAGAGGCCTTCCTTCAATAGGCGAAGGCCAACCACCCTCTTACAGATTCACTCCTTTTGGCGGGCTTAGGAGACAACCCTTACAGAAGTTTTTCTCTCCTCTCTTTACAACTCAAACTTGAAGAATAGAAAGAGGAGAACTAGCAGTTTTGAGCTCTAAGAAACACAGAAAGACAGCAAGATTTCGAGTGTGTGTTCTATGCTTTCAGTGCTGAATGGGTGGGGTATTTATAGGCCCCAACCCAGTTCAAATTTGGAGCTCAAAACGATCAAATCCCGGAATTCCGGGATCAGGCGGTTGCACCTCCTGACTGGAGAGGTTGCACCGCCTGGCAGAGCTCGAAGACTGAGCCTCTGGGCGGTGCCACCTCTGTCAGGGGCGGTTGCACCTCTCTGCCAGAGCTCGAAGACCGAGCTCAGGCGGTTGCACCGCCTGACTGGGGAGGTTGCACCGCCTGGCAGAGCTCGAAACTTGAGCTCTGGCGGTGTTACCTCCTGACAGAGGAGGTTGCACCGCCCAGTCTCGCTCGGAGACTGAGCCCTGGGTGGTTGCACCTCTTGGCTGGGGCGGTTGCACCGCCCAGTCTCGCTGGGAGACATAGCCTGGGCGGTGCTACCTCCCTGCCTGGGCGGTTGCACCTCCCACAGCAACCTGGGTCCGAATGGGTTGAACCATTCGACCCAATTTGAGTTTTACAGGGGCCCAATTGCCCTAGGATTAAGCTAATGGGATCACCTCCCATTTCTAACTTAATCAAAGTGCTAACTACGATTATTTCCTAAGACATATTCTGTAGCTTGCTTCGGTGCGTCACTCGCTTCTTCCGGCGAGTTTCCGACGAACTTCCGTCGATCATCCGATGAACCCTCGGTGATGCTCCTGTGGACTTTCGGCAAACTCCTGGACTGCGACGATCCACTTGGAAAGTTCCGACGAGCTCCTTTGGCAAGCTTCTGGACTTCTCGGATTTGTTCCCGCAAAACCTCCGATGACTGTCCGAACTTCCGTCGAGCTCTCGAACTCCCAACGTGATCATTGTCAGGACTCCGACACAACTCCTGCTGCATGTCTTACTTTCATCGTAGTCAATCCTGCACACTCAAAACAAAAACTTCGATCGAGACAATTAATCCTAAGCAATTAACCAAGTTGTCCGGCATGTCATTGGTTCCTCGACGCTTCGTCCGATTCTTCGGCACATTGTCCTTTCCTGCAGCCTATTGCCCAATCGGCCAGTTGACTCTGCAACTCCGATATCCTTGGCACAATACCCGCTCTTCTTGGCCCGATGCCCGAGTTCACGACCCGAAGCCTTCTGTCAATGCGTCGATCGATCCACCGGCCCGACGTCCAATCTTCTGACATGTTCCTCTGGCACAACATGATTTTCCTGCTTTAATTGTCTCATCCAGATCGAAGCATCCTGCGTCACTCAAAACGTAGATTAAATCATAAACATATATCAAGTAGTTTCATCATCAAAATACGAGATTCAACAATTTCCTGGAATTTTATGAAACTAATTATGAAATTTTACAGTAAGGAGAAACAGGTGATATTGCACGGGAAATGTGGGGGCGACATAACAACGATTTGCACACAACAAATGGAGAAGGTTTTGCATAAAGCATGCAGCGGCTTTTTGGTACAACTTGAGCAGCAAACTAAGGGAGAGCAAACAGAATTTGAAGATCCAAATCTACTTCCTTTGCTTGCTGAATTTTTAAATATATTTGACGAAACGCGTAACCTACCTCTTACCCGTCGGCATGATCATTGTATAACGATCCTTCCAGACAAATCTTCAGCAAATGCTCAGCCATATCAGTATCAACATCTCCAGAAGGATGAAATAGAAAGGATTGTAAAAGAGATGCTCGAAACAGGAGTTATTCGGCCAAGTTGCAATCTCTACTCTTCACTGGTGCTACTTGTACGCAAGAAGGACGGAACAAGGCGATTATGTGTTGATTACCGAGCTCTCAATGGCATAACCATCAAGGACAAATACCTTATTCCAGTAGTAAATGAATTGCTAGATGAAAGGGAGCATAAATCTTCACAAAGCTGGACCTTTGATCCGGGTATCATCAAATACAAGCGTGCGAAGAAGACATACCGAAAACCACCTTTTAAACACTCAACAACCACTATGAATTTTTGTTTTCTTCAACAGAAGGTGGAATATCTTGGGCATATCATATCAGAGGAAGGTATGGCAGTGGACCCCTTCAAAATTGGAGCAATGCAAAACTTGCCGACCCCAAGAAACATAAAATTGCTACATGGCTTTCTGGGTTTAATAGGCTACTACCGCAAGTTCATGAAAAACTATGGAAAGATCAATGCACCACTTACTTCCTTACTGGAAAAATATGTCTTCCAATGGTTTGATAGAGCCTCCGCTTCTTTCGACAAACTTAAGGCAGCCATGACGACGATGCCGGTGCTAACACTACCAGATTTCAACCGACCCTTCATTATTGAGGTCGACGCATTTGGAGTCGGAATTGGAGCCATTCTCATGCAAGATGGTCGATCACTCGCATACACTAGCAAGACATTATCTCCCTCCCATCAAAATAAGTCAATATATGATAAGGAGATGCTCGCCATTGTGCACGCAGCAACGAGGTGGAGACCCTACTTGATTGGTCGACGATTTCAAATTAAAACCGACCATAAAAGCCTCAAGTACTTTTTGGAGCGAAAGATATCATCCCCTGGTCAGCAAAAATGGGTAACAAAACTTCTTGGATTTGATTATGAAATAACTTACAAAAAGGGGAAATAGAATATTCTTGCAAATGCGCTTTCGCAGCTATCCGAGCAAGTTGAAGTTTCGGCCGTTTCACTTCCGACTAGCGACTTCCTTGAGGATATTAAGATGGAATGGCAGGAAGATTTAGAGACTAGTAAGATTATCAAAATTTTGGAGGAAGCACCAAGCTCCGTGGCTCATTACAATTGGGACTCAAAAGAATTACACTATAAGGGACGCATTGTGCTTATGATAAATTTTACTTATATCTTCACGAGCAGATTTTGGACAAATTTATTCCATATGCAGGGTACTAAATTGAAAAGGAGTACGGCATATCACCCACAAATCAATGGCTAGACAAAAGTTATAAATAGGTGCTTGGAGACAGCCCAAAGCCACCCACCAAATATGACTATCGAAGGAGAACTCCAGACCCAGCCAAGTGCCATTATTGATTGATGGATCGTGACTCGACGACGATGACCCACTACTAAAGTGCTAATACAGTGGGTGAACCTACCAACAGAAGATGCCACTTGGGAGAACTATGACGACTTGAAGATCAAATTCCCAAAATTCATGAATCGTCAGCCTCGAGGACAAGGCTGATTTGAAGAGGGCGGGTCTGTTAGGACTCTAGCTAGGAGAGTCCTAATTGAGAGGGACATTCATGTAAAACCTACCTAAGCCGACCCCTATTAAAGAGGTGAAGAGGCCGGCTAGGGTTAGGAGGTTGTTTCTTAGAGATGAATTAGGAGTTGTAAAGGAATAGGAGTCTTGAGTAGAAGTCCTATTAGGAGTTGGTTAGAAGTAGGAGTCTTGAGTAGGAGTCCTATTAGGAGTTAGAGTTTAGAAACCCTATAAATAGCCATGTATTCCTCCTCTTTTGATAAGCAATAGATGAATCTTTTCTGCAGCCTTTGAGCAGCAACTTGGAGGGAGAAACCCCTATAAAGTTCCAAGGAGGCCGATCCCCTAAAGAGATCAACCCTAAGTTTAGAATCTGCAAGGGTTCTATCAGTAATTTATCTTTACTGCAAACATCTTCAATAGCTTACTGTCTTCAATACATTTATGAACATGTGTTTCAAGTTAAGCATTTCTGATTTCCGGTTTTATCGTACAAAAGTTTTTTAAGACATGATTTTATCTGCAGTACTAATTCACCCCCCCTCTTAGTGCCGACCCCACTCTTGATCCTAACAATTGGTATCAGAGCCCTCGTGATTTCTCAGTTGGTTTAACACCCAAGAGAAATGGATCTTTGCGGCTTTCAAGAGGGTCACTCTCTTATTCGTCCTCCCTTTTTCAATGGGATGGACTACATATATTGGAAAACTCGAATAAGAATTTTCTTGCTTTCTTTGGATTTGAACTTATGGAATATTATTGAATCCGATTTTAAAAGGTCTTCTCTTCCAATGAAAGATTGAAATGATTTGGAGAAGAAGACGTTTTCTTTAAATGCTAGAGCTATGAACGCTCTATTTTGTACCTTAGACAAAAATGAGTTTAATCAGGTTTCTACTTACGAAATGGCTTTCGACATTTGGCATATTCTTGAAACCACTCACGAAGGCACAAGTAGATTAAAAGATTCGAAAATCAACTTTTTAATGTAAGATTTTGAACTTTTTCGAATGAAGCCAAGTGAAACCATTATTGACATGTACACCTGTTTTACGGATGTCGTCAATGGTTTAAAAGCACTTGGTAGAAGTTTTTCAGATTTTGAACTTGTAAACAAAATTTTACGTTATCTTAATAAGAGTTGGGATCCGAAAATAACCGCAATACAAGAGGCTAAAAACCTAAACAACCTACCACTCAAAGAACTAATAGGGTCTTTGATGACTTATGAATTGACGTGCAATACACGTAAAGAACTTGAGAACCACCTTCCAAAGAATAGGAAGGATTTCGAACTTAGAACATTTGAAGACCATTTGAGCATAAGCTCAAGTGTGGTGAACATGAACTTCTCACTAATAAATTTAAAAAGTTCATAAAACAAAAATCAAAGAACAAAAAGAACGTAACTATTTGCTTTGAACACAAGAAGAAGAACACAAATTGGGATGAATCGAGCTCCTCCGAAGACGAGGAGAAAATCAACAAAGGCGAGGTGGCAAACTACGCCTTAACGGCATTTGACAATGAGGTAATCAAAATGCATTTAATTTATTTCGAAATTACATGATACTTTTCATGAGTTATTTTTAATTTAGTTTAGAATAAATATTTTTTTTAAATTACATGTTTAAAAATGCTAAAAAATTGGTATCATGCTAGTAATTTTAAAAATAATCATGAGAAATAAATAAAATAATTTTGATTGAAAATATGAAATCATGCTTGTTGATTTTATGATGCATAATAATGTTTTGATACTATGATCGATGATTTTATTCTATGCATGAGATTTTAAAAATTATGCATGATGATTCTTGCGATTTATGGATTATCAATTTTTATCATGATGAAATGTTACTTTTTCAGTTTTAAATAAGATGAAAGGTTTTCATACAAAAAATTGAGCATATTAATTTGAAATCATGTTTAATGGTTTTATATTTTGAAATTATGAATGATGATTTCTAGGTGATTTATGCCTTATTGAACTTTGTTGTAATAAATTTTGCACTTTCGGATTTAAATATGATACATGTTTTTATTTGGCATATATGAAATCAATCATATGAATTGAAACACTAAAAAGAGAAAAGCTTTCTCTTTGAAAATTATTTTTTTCTCTACTCTATTGATTTTCAAAAAGGAGAGATTAACGAATCTATCTATACTTTTGTGAATCACTTGAAAATGTTTTTGATTTGATGATTTAAAATTAAAATTTTTTTATCCAAATCATGATCTTGATTCCTAGATACTTATAAATTAAGATTTATTATTAATTAAGATTTTTTATTAATCGTTCTGCTATGATTCTACCTATTATCTTCTTAAGAGGAGATTTTCTAAATGAATCTTAATTTTTCTGTGAGTTCTTAGATTTATTACTTGAGATTTTTTTTTGTTTAAGATATCTTCTTTGTACTCCTACATTTTTTTTGTATTTTATTTAAGAGAAGATTTAATATATGAATCATGTCTTTTGGTATTTACATGATCTTATCGCTCATGATATGTTTTATTTTTATATAACTCCTTGTATTCATCACCCAATTAATTTTTCTTGATGAGATGAAATGAATGTGATTAAATATAAATATGTATGAAATATGGGATGTAATGTAATTTGACATTTAGATACTATCATGATTTAAAATGCTATGATTTGTTGCTAAAATGATGTATTATAAATATTGATTTAATGTTTGGTATCATGAATTCTTGAAATGATGAATGTTTGGTATCATGATCAAAATGTTGATAAATACTTAAAAATTTTAATGTCTTAGTATCATGTATGATATGGTCATAATGATGATTGATGTATTTTTTTTGGTATCATGCATGAAAAATGAAATGTAAAGTTTTAAAATTGTGTATGTTTTAATTTGAAACTGTAATGATGCACAAACATATTGAAATAATGATTGAAATATTGATGTAATTATAAATGATGTTTTGGTATTATGCATATAATACTTTAACTTATGATAATGATGCATGCAATGATGAAATATTCATGATGAAAAATTATTTTGACATTCATAACTTGATTTTTCATCTTCATAATTTATCCTTTGTCATGATTTGAAAATTATTGTAAAGGGAAAAAGAAATAAAAAATTATATTCTTCGCTTCTTTTTGACAATGACAAAGGGAGAGATAGCTAGCTTGCATGATGATATATGGAGATAGAATTGCTAGAAATGAAAAAATGCTAGCTTGCATGTTTTAAGTAGATGCAAAAACACGCTATCTTGCATATATCAAAAGATGTAAAAAGTTTGCAAAAAAACTCACTAGCTTGCATAATGCAAAACTTGGTAGCTTGCTTCATATACAACGTTGTATCTTGCTAGCTTGTTATCTTGCATTATTTTTTAAAAACATGCTAGCCTTTATACTTCAAAGAGAAGTAACACTTATCAAATTGCTAGCTTGTATGTTGTAAAATAACATAAAATTTTGCTAGCTTGCACTTTGCAAAGGAAGCAAAAATGACACTTCTTAAAAGAGAAGAAAGAGCTTGTTATCTTGAACATCACTATCTTACCAATCTCAAGAAGCAAAACTTGCAATTTGCACATTGTAATAGAAAGTAAGAATCGTTAGCTTACACACTTCAAAAAGAAAGCTATCTTGCATTTGCTTTTGAAATTTTTGCTAGCTTGTATAAACTTGCTATCTTACTACCTTGCATATCTAAAACTTGATAGCTTGCATGATGTAGCACTTACTAAATATTCAAGCTTACAAATTGTATGATGATAAATGTAATGTTTGACATTGTATCGCCCAGTCAGATAAAATGATTTTATGCATGATTTTTGTTGATGACAAAGGGGGAGAAGTATGTTGATGTTATGCATGATTTTATCATGACATGTTTGCTAGTATTTTTGAATCCAAGAGTTCTATGACATATTGATAGGGGGAGTTTGTTTAAACTCCGAGAGTTTGTTTTAACTCCATCATCAATTGGTTGTTATCATCAAAAAGGGGGAGATTGTTGAATCTCGTATTTTGATGATGTAACAAATTGATAATTGTTTATGATTTGATCTACGTTTTTAGTGATGTAGGATGCTTCGATCAGGATGAGATAATTAAAGCAGAAAGAATCTTGTTGTGTTAGAGGAAAACATGTCAGAAGATTGAACGTCGGGCCAGAGGACCAGTCGACATATCGACAGAAGGCTTGGGCCATGAATTCGAACATCGGGACAAGAAGAGCAGATATTGCGCCAAGGATATCGGAGTTGTGGAGTCAACTGGCCGATTGGGTAAAAGGCCGCAAGAGAGAACGATGCGCCGAAGAATCAGATAAAGCGTCGAGGGACCAATGACATGCCGAACAACATGATTAATGCTTAGTATTAATTGTCTAGATCGAAGTGTATTTTACATGTGCAGGATTAACTATGATAGCAAGGCATGAAGGAAAATAAAGTCCCAAAGTCAAGGACATGATTTCGTTGGGAGTTCGAGAGTTTGTCGGAAGTCCGGACGTTCGTCGGAAGCTCTGTCGGAACCAACCAAGAAGTCTCGGAGCTTGCTAGAGAAGCTCATCAGAAATCGCCAAGAAGATCGTCATGAAGTCCAGGAGCTTGCCGGGAGTCCGCTAGAACATTGCCAGAAGCTCGCCGGAAGAAACCAAGAAATTGGGACTTGTTTAGCTTAGCAAATGTCTTAGGAATCGTAGTTAGCACATAATTGGTTTTGAATTTGGGTCAACCCAATTAGGGGCTAGCTAGGCTCATGTAAAGACTGTGTTGGGCCCAATGAGAGACCCAAACAGTGCCCTAAGAAGTGGCATCACCATGGCACAGTCTTCGAGACTATGTCAGGCAGTGGTACCGCCAATCTGGGCGATTGTACCGCCCGTGGCAAGTTTGGGCAGTGATACCGCAAGTCTAGGCGGTGGTACCGCTCAACATAGGCGGTGGTACCGCCCATGCTCGGGATACCTGGGATGAGATGTTTTTAGGCTCCAAGTTTGAATCAACTTGAAGCCTATAAATACCCCTCTCATCCTTGGTTAAAAGACACAAGAACAAAGAGTTTAAAAATGAAGAAACGCTACTGCAATCTCTTTAGAAATTCCCTCCTCCACTCTAAGTTTAGAATTCTATCAGAAAGGAGTGAGTGCTTGTAAGGGTTGTCTCCTAAACCCATGAAAAGGAGAAGAGAGGTGTAAGAAGGAGGTTGATCTTCGCCTATTAAAGGAAGATCGATAGTGGATGCCGGTAGCCTCGACGGAAGAGGAATCTGCGAAGTGGATGTAGGTCACGATGACCGAACCACTCTAAAATCCGATTTGCATTTTACTTTAAGCAATTTATCTTTACTGTAAACCTCCTTAATAGCTTACTGCCTTCAATACATTTACGAACATGTGCTTCAAGTTAAGCATTTCCGAGTTCGAGTTTTATCGTACGAAAGTTTTTGAAGATGTGATTTTATCTGCTGCACTAATTCACCCCCCCTTTTAGTGTCGACCCCGCTCTTGATCCTAACAGTGTTTGGGTGGTACCACCACCCAGACTAGCAGTACCACCGCCCAGTCTAGTAGTACCATCGCCTAACATAGTCTCAAAGACTATGCCTTATAGACTAAGCCACCGGCGATGCCACCGCCTAACCCAACTTTTGGGTCATTGAATGAGCCTTTCTCTTGGCCCAAAATAGCCCCATTTTGATCCTAGTTGGCCCCTAATTTAGTTGGCTTAATTATATTCTAAACTGACTCAATTAGACTCTAAACTAACTCGATCTAGACATAATCGATTGCAAGCGAATCCTTGTTGTCTGGCATGTCATTCATTCAGCGCTTCGTCCAATCCTTCGGTGCATCATCCTCTCCTTCGATGTATTGCCCAATCGGCATGTTGTCTTCTCATAACTGTTGAATCTCGTATTTTGATGATGAAACTACTTGATATATGTTTATGATTTAATCTGCGTTTTGAGTGACGCAGGATGCTTCGATCAAGATGAGACAATTAAAGCTGGAAAATCATGTTGCGCCGGAGGAACATGTCAGAAGATTGGACGTCGGGCCGGTGGATCGGTCGACGTATCGATAAAAGGCTTCAGGCCGTGGACTCGGGCTTCGGGCCAAGAAGAGCGGGTATTGTGCCAAGGATATCGGAGTTGCGGAGTCAACTGGCCGATTGGGCAATAGGCTGCAGGAGAGGACGATGCGCCAATGAATCGAATGAAGCGTCGAGGGACCAATGACATGCCGGACAACTTGGTTAATTGCTTAGGATTAATTGTCTCGATCGAAGTTTTGTTTTAAGTGTGCAGGATTAACTACGATGGAAGAAAGACATGCAGCAGGAGTTGCGCCAGAGTCATGACAATGATCACGTTGGGAGTTCGAGAGCTCGACGGAAGTTCGGACAGTCGTCGGAAGTTCTGCGGGAACAAATCCGAGAAGTCCATGAGCTTGCCAAAGAAGCTCATCGAAACTTGCCAAGTGGATCATCGCAAGTCTAGGAGTTTGCCGGAAGTTCGCAGGAGCATCACCAAGGGTTCATCGGATGATCGACGGAAGTTCGCCGAAAGAAGCGATTGACACACCGGAGCAGGTTGCAGTAAATGTCTTAGGAAATATCGTAGTTAGCACAATGATTAAGTTAGAAATGGGAGGTGATCCCATTAACTTAATCTTGGGGCAATTGGGCCCCTGAAAAACCCAAATTGGGCCGAATGGATCAACCCATTCAGACCCTGATTTCTGCCAGGCGATTGAACCGCCCAAGCCAAGTGGTGGCACCGCCTGGGCTCAGTCTCCGAGCGAGACTGGGTGGTGCAACCGCCCCAGCCAAGCGGTGGCACCTCTTAGGCTCAGTCTCCAAGCGAGACTGGGCGGTGCAACCGCCCCTGACAGGAGGTGGCACTACCTGGGCTCGGTCTTCGAGCTCTGGCTGAGCGGTGCAACTGCCTCAGTCAAGCGGTGGAACCGCCTGAGCTCGGTCTTCGAGCTCTGGCAGGAGGTGCAACCGCCCCTGACAGGAGGTGGCACCGCCCAGAGGCTTAGTCTTCAAGCTCTACCAAGCGGTGCAACCGCCTCAGTCAGGCGGTGCAATCGCCAGATCCCGGAATTTCGGGAATTGATAGTTTTGAGCTCCAAATTCAAACTGGGTTGGGGCCTATAAATACCCCACCCTTTCAGCACTGAAAGGGCACCCAGAAACCATCGAAATTCTGATTTTACTTTATGATTTTTAGAGCTCAAAAGTGTTGTATGAGTTGAAAGTTTTTCTTCCTCTTTTCTTCCAAGTTCTAATCTGTTAAGAGAGGAAGGAAAATTCTGTAAGGGTTGTCTCCTAAGCTCGTCAAAAGGAGTGAAACTGTAAAAGGGTGGCTGGCCTTCACCTATTGAAGGAAGGCCTCTAGTTGACGTTGGTGACCTCGTCGGTGGAGGAAGCCAAAAGTGGAGTAGGTCAAGATTGACCGAACCACTCTAAATTTCGGTTTGCATTTACTTTGAGCATCTTATCTTTACTGCAAACCTCCTCAAAGGCTTACTGCCTTCTGCGCATATACGATCGTGTTTCAAGCTCTGCATTTCCCGAATCGGCGTTTAGACGTAAATCAGTTTTATCGTACGAACATCATATTTCAGTTTGTGCTTACATTTTAACTTTCATCATAACTGCAAACTGCCTTAATAGATTTCCTTTAACTATATCTTGCTTGATTACAAGTTAAAGAGATTTACGAATCGGCTTTTCTACCGAAATCGTTTTTATCGTACGAACACTTTTTTAATCATCGAAAGTTTTCCGCTGCACTAATTCACCCCCCCTCTTAGTGCTCTTGATCCTAACAATAACATCCGATCTTCTTAGTGCAATGTCCGATCTTCTTGGCCTGATGCCCGAATTCACGGCCCAAAGCCTTCTACCGATACATCAACCGTTCCTTCGGCCCAACATCCAATCTTCTAACATGTTTGCTCCGGCCCAACATCTGATTCCTCCTAC